>NW_009620540.1:7388-9023 GCF_000690535.1 Cariama cristata | reverse complement strand
GATTGTAATGTTGCTGTGGGAACGAGAGGGAGAAGCAGACTGGGTGGGCAAGGGAATAAAATACTATTTTTACTGCCACTCCTCCTCCTATTCATTTTAAATTTTTTCTTTTTGTCCCTCTCTTAGTCCCTGTAACTGCAATAGTAAGTATAAACCAAGTGGTAATTTGTTTCTTATTATTGGAGTGGATAGTTTAAGATCTTTTTTTTAAAAAAAAAAAAAGGACAAAGTTTAAGATCAGTGAATGATACCCCAAATACACATACTCTGTTCTGAGACAGCTACATAGCGTTGGTTGTTGGGATTTTTCCACCGCTGCCAGTCACTAAATATGTCGTAAGCATTTTGGGGGATGCTGCAAATTCAGACAGAGCATCCCTCCACAGCAACAGGTGTGAGAATGGCATATTGATAAAGTGATTTCTTTGTTGCCTGTCTGTGAATGACTGCCATTTTCAGCCAATGCTTTCCCTGCTTTTGTAGGTACCTTTTATTTTGCTGTTTGTAAATAGTGACCAAATGTTTTTGTTGGGTTTTTTTGGGGTGTTCCTTTGGATCTGGTTTGTGGGGTGAATTTGCAATCCCTCCCCGCCTCCCTGCCCTGTGTGTTGTGTGTTTTCCTTTCTGTTTGTTTTTGGGGTTTGGTTTTGGTTTTGTTTTTGGCTAGGGTATAGCCAATACACTGAAAATGGCAGGCATTTAAATATATATATAAATATATATAAAAAGTGTTCCTAATTCCTGAGTTACTAGTGAAATGAATTTGACAATTGTAATAAAAAAATGTTTCAACCCTTTTAAATAAGGTGTGTACTATTTTGGTCTGTAATATATAACACCTAGTCAATTTTAAGTGATGAGAAACTACTTCCACTTGTGCTATATACTTTGAAAATTTTTACAAACCTAAATACAGGAGGCAGTTCAGCATGTAGGGTAGGAGGTTTCTTTTCATACACTCAAGCACGAGATACTAATACAAAATTGTATTTTCTTACCTAGTGGAAGTCAGTAAAATGACTGAAAATACCTAGTGAATGTACAGTTTTACTTTCATATCCCTCTTTAAAATAGATTTAGAAGTGACTTGTATTTCCTAGTCAATATTTCATCTGTATAAATACATTTGCAACAGTTTTTTTTTTTTCCCCCAGAAGAGCCAAACTTTGAGTTTTATGTCTGTTTGTCATTGATGAATTTCAATAAATCTTTTTATACAATTTTTCTGTGGCTTATTTGAGTAAAATGGGCCACTGGGAAGGAATTGCATACCCTTTTAAAAAGGCATGTACTAAGCTATTCTGGTAAATTCCCTGATAGTTTTTAGCAGCTTGATGATAGTTTTGCTCCATAAAAACTACTCTTAGCCATGGTTGGGTGAAACCCAGGGAGAGGTTGCGGCTTTAACGCAAGTAACAGTGTGCCCTTTTTCTTTCAGAATGCAGGTTTCTTCTCTGTTACCAGCATGATTACTGCAGTTAAGCAGGTTCATTTCTGCCGTTTAATCCTATCCCTATTTATCCAGGCGCAGAAGAAAGAACTCTTTGATTTCCTTCGTCGGAGTGTGGTGCTGGGGTTTGGTGTGTGAGTTCTCGGTTAGTATATCTAGGAGCTTTGGTCATCTGAGCCAGGTCT
>NW_009620540.1:6093-7372 GCF_000690535.1 Cariama cristata | reverse complement strand
GTCTCCACTCTTGCCTCTCTCGTGAATGGGTCATGTATTAAAGGTGAATGGCATAGCAAGCAGCATATTCTGTGTGCTTAAAGTGAAGTTTGTGCCATGCAAGAGCATGAGAAGCTGTGGAGGATCACGTATTTCTTAACTGGATCTCTTTGGGGAAAAAAACATGTCTTTTTTTTTGGTAGATGGGAAACTACGCTCTCCTGAAGTGTTTGTGAAGGGTGGGGTTGGTTGGTTGGGTTTTTTTCCCCAAGAGGAAATGCAACTGGGCAAACTGCTCACTCCCCAGCCGGGATCCGCTGCTGTAAAACCGAAACCACGAACTGGCAGGGCAGGGGCAGGCTCTGGCAAAGCAAATGGCAGCCGCCAGTAACGCAGGGGCAGGGCTGGCAGCTCCAGAGCCACAACCCAAACGGAGCCCTCGTGTTGCTCTAAACCTGTTTAGGCCAGGACTACAGTTTGGCTTTATACTGGGAAGTTCAGTTTTCCAAAGACATAGCTTTTTACTGGAGCTGTTTGAAGGAATCGGCAGCAACTGGACCTGAATTTTCCTGCAGGACATCCCGGAGATGTAGCAAAGGAGGACACCCGGATGAACGAGCCCTTTGCGTGCAGAAGATGCAGCGATACCAGGCTCACGTGGTGATGCTGAAGTGACACTTGGTTTCACCTTGGTCACGCGTGCGAGCCACTGCTGGCTTGCAAAGCCGTTTGTCCTCTTGCCCTGGAAGGATTCAGAAACCCTTTGGCTCTTCACCCTGTGTAAGCAGTGAATGGCCCAGGTGTCATTTAAGTGACTCTTCTCTTTGTACCATTAATTATTTCAAAGCTTACTTCAGAATTAATTAGTTTTCCCAAAGAATACTGCAGCAGTAAGACCTTTGCTACCCTTGCCTCGCATTTACTGCGTTCCCTGGGAAGCAGGGTCCTGTTCACGGGTCAGTTCTGCTGAAGCACTAATCCTGCTGGGAGGTGAGAGAGGAAAGGGGGGAGGCAGGTACCTGATGAACAGCGAGGTTTATATTCTGTGTGCTGGTAGAGGGGGAAACTAAGAGACTTCTGCCTGCCTGCTGCCACTGAAAACAAAAATGAGGTTTGCCCAATGTGGATAATTTCATAGTACTTTCATATTTCATAGTATGTAAGTACTGTCTTGTCACGCTGAGAACTAAAGGCTCGTTTTCCCAAGTGTTCTGTGCGTACCTAAGCGCTGGCTAAAGATACTTGGCACCTTGCAGTGGTACTTAGCAGCTCTTGGAAAAAACCCAAAGCCCAGTATTTT
>NW_009620540.1:3463-6079 GCF_000690535.1 Cariama cristata | reverse complement strand
GCAGGAAAGCCCAGTTAGAAGTACTGTCAGAGATGAATAATGGGAGAGTTCAGCTTGTTCAAATGCCAAGTTTTTGTGTCACTTTGCTCTTTCTGCTCTCAGTTTGCTTTTTAACTGCATGGTAATTTGAAGAGCCCTGGTCATGCAGCAGTCCAGGGCTGATCGATCTGCCTGGGCGGGCACGGTGGGGATGGAGCCTGGGGTTTTCCAGACACCCAGACTGTTCTCTTCTGTGCATTCATCCTTACGGGTAGAGTGAAACTTGCTTTACCTGGAACTTGTCAGGTGCTGGGGAAAGGTTCTTCATGGAAAAGCAGGGCCCTCCCCTGGCTCCTATTTCAGAGAAGTCCCGAGAGTTTGTTCCTGGGGTGTTTTATTTTGCCTTGCTGCCCTGAACCCGTTCTAAAGCTCAAACTGCCTAAAATGTCCTGCTGGGGCTTTCCAGCCCTGTTTGTGACCCCTCTTCCCAAACAAAACCCCTCTCCTGTGTTGCTCGGGGTTGTGCAGTGCCTGTTAATGAGCGTATGCAAGCTGGGAACAAGATGCTCAGGGGCAAAATTGTTCCGTGCCAAGCCGAATGTATGGGGACTGCAAATCCATACAGTCTTAATAACATAATGGCCTGGCTGTTTGCATTTCTGGCAGCCTCGAGGACGGTTTCTCCTTGGTTGATTTGATAATGCTTTCTCGTACCTGAACTATTTGTGGTGGTGAGAGTGAGGGACGGGACCCCGGTGAAGGTCAGGAAAGCTTTCTAAGCCCAAATGATTGTCAGCGTTATCCAGTTACACCGAAGGAGATGACTGCCGGCTTTGGTAAGCCAAGGCTCTGTCAGGACTCTGCAGCAGGTCCCCCACCGCTACTTTAAATTAAAACTTAGAAATTTGTGATAGTTGGGGAAAGCTATTCCCTCATCCTGTTGCCCGAGGTGGGGCCAGTGACTTGCTCGACCGCATACCCATTCCAGATCCCTCTGAGCTGAGGTGGGGGTATGGAGAGAGGCAAATCTGCTGGGCTGCGGCCAGGTCACAACTGACCATCCTTGCCAAAAGTGGATTCCTGAGAGTCTGGGGTCTTACCCTGACCTGCGATGCTTTGGTTGGTATTAAATCACTGCCCTGCTTCTCTGCAGGACAATCCCTGCTGCGAGCGAGAGTCTCTTACAGTTGTCTTTAAAGATACCTGATGTTTCAGTAAGAATGAATCATCCCATGCCGAAATTTAGACATCTCTGATGACTACAGCCTTCAGCCCGAGGAACGAGGTGGTTGAGGATTTTCAGTCCATGTTAAGGGAAGAAAAGTACTGCAACATACTTAAAAAATGAGATTTGATCGGCGATGGAGCTGCATGGAGCTCACCCTGATGGGAAAATAACGGTTTCTCAGCTTTCTGGAGGTCACACCAGCTTTAGGTGTTGAAGTCAGTGTGCCGATACCCGGTGTAGGGGTAGAGGTTTGGGGTGGCAGTGGCCGTTTCTGCAGCCAAGGAGGATGCCCCAGCGCGGGGTCTGTGGTGCCGGGAGCCCCCCCTGCCCTCCGCAGCCATGTGGCTGCTGCCTGCGTCCTGCCAGCCCCCCCGGACCACGGCCGAGGGCTCGGCTGTAGCCGAAGGGAAGCGGGCAGCCTGGGACGGGGGTGAGGGTGTGCTGCCCTCGCTGAAGGCTGATGGCAGGGAGGTCTGAGAGAAGAAGGACTGTGATGCTTTTCCCGTACCCGAAGGGGCCAGGCCAGCAGCCGCGGCTCTCCCTTGGCATCCCGGCTCACCGCTCTCTTCTGCTCTTGCAAATAATTCCTCCCACCTCCCAAAGCGGAGCTGGGAAAGCTCTCCCCCCTCTCTCCCGCACCGACGAAAGTTTGCTTCTCTGCGGCGGGTGAAGCAATCGCCCTGTGCAACGCACGGCTTCGCTTCCAACAGCCTCGCCCTTCTTCCCGGCGAGGCTCTGGCAGCAGCAGGGCACTGATTCACGGCTGCGGGAATCGCCAAGGCGGGATGCGAGCGGTCGGCTGCTGGTTTGCTTCATCCATAGGGCAAGGGGATGGGGAGGGGGGGGATTAATGCCGTCGTTGGGGGGTAAGCACAAGCTGGGACATGGGCTGGAGTCGGAGTACGCATGTGTGTGGTTTGGGAGCTGCAGGTACCGCTCCCCTTTTAAGTGGAAAACCCGATTGCTTTTTCTGTCTGAGCATCTCCCATCTCGGTGCTTCCCCGAGTGTGTTCTGAGTGCCGTTCTGTGTAGCTCGGCAGTTCTTGCTCGGTCCAGATAACGTCACCCTGTGACTTTTCCGCCATCAGCTGGTTGCTGTCACTGCTGGTTTTGCTCCTTCTGCTCAGAGCCAATAAAAACCCAGTGAAGAACTTTTTGGCAAGACTTTAACACTTTCTGTTTGGAGTTCTTACTTTTCCATTACACTTGGACGCTTGGCACTTGCCAGACATGGGCGGAGAAGAGACGCGGCAGTAGAGGAAGCACCAGGCGAGCATTTCACCCTGGACACCCTCCCGTCAGAGAACACCACCGACCCTTGCTCCAAACACTACGGCTTTGCTGTTATTGCTCATTTTACCGTGATTTTCCAGCGCTGCTCAGAAGCCGGCTGCTGCTGGGGGGGGGGG
>NW_009620540.1:0-3433 GCF_000690535.1 Cariama cristata | reverse complement strand
GGACCATCTGTAGCGACCTCATCTGGCTGAAGCAGGTAGGTCCAAGCACGGCCGTCGGTTCTAGCAGGCCGGTTGATGTGGCATGTGGCACCTGCCCGGCGCTTGCCAGGATGCCCAGAGAAGCGGCCGTCGGCTGCCCAAATCCTGATGGAGCTTCAGCTCCATTTCAGCACCCAATTCCCCTTTCAGTGTTTGAAAGCCCCTGGGAGGGGATGGGAAAGTCGGATTGTGGGGGTCTCACTTTAGGTCAAAAGGCAGCAATGCATCGTTTCTAAAAGTGCGCTGAATTTGTAAAAATTGCTAATAATTTTTTGCTGTGCGGGCGTTGAGCTCCCAACGGAGGGTCCCTGAGGGCGTAGCCGGAGCTGCTGAACCAAGCGGGGCCAAGTTCTGCGAGTGCAAAGCACCCCTTGGTTTTAAGGATGTCAGAGAAAGGAGGAATCAGCATCATCCTTAGCAAATTGATGGGAAACTCCCATTTAATTAAAATAAAACCCACAGTGGCTTCTCCTCCGCATTTGCTTACTTTTCGATTTCAAAAACCAGATCTTGTATCTTCACCTATAAATTCAGGGGCATTTTAATCACCAGAAATCTTTTCAAGTAGGCACTCGCACAATGTTGGGAAACAGAGAATTAACAATAATCCTGCAGCTAGGAAGCGTACGAGGAGGCCAAGCCTCAAACAAAGCGAAACCTCCAGGAAGGAGAAAGTAGGTCAGGTTGATAAGGATGAGCACAGAGGGACGGCATTAATATGGAGGGGAAAAACAAAGTAGGAAAGAAATCACCCCGTGGCCCTGTTTGAAGAAGGAAGGGGCTGTCTGCTAAGGACAGCTGAGGACTTTAAGCCTTTTCCCTTAAAACCTGTTCTCTCTGAAGGTGTCGGCTGTGACGGAGAGGTAATTGCAATTAGCAGCGGTACAGGAAGGGTGAGACCTCAGCCCGGGTTTGGATGGGGACGGCTTGGGAAATGCTGCAGATAAATTAGATGTCTGTGAAATTACAGAGGCTGGATAAAGCTCCTGGAGGAGCTGGTCCCAGAGAGCAAGGGTCCTGTGCACACTGCAGGACCAAGGAGCACTTGGGAGGCTTTAAAGAAACTATAATGTTGTCTGCAAGAAGAATGGGAGGAAAAAAAGTCTCATTAAGACCCTGGAAAATACTGCCAACTACCCAGAAGCATCTAAAAAAACCCACAAGAGAACCACAGCCTCCGCCGGAGCAAAGGGCAGGGCCGTGGGGCAGCGCAGGAGCCCGTCCCACGGTTCCAAAATGGCCCAAAACCACCGGGACGAGGGGTCCTTGCAGCGATGCAGGATTGGACCCAGCTGCGCGGGGCCCCTGCTCGAGCGCTAAGGTTGCAGCAATGCAGGGACTTCAGTGCTAAAAGTGGCTGTACCTAGGGCCCCAAAAATGGACCTTTTTGCTTTAAACAGTGCCCAGGTGGTGCAGGAGGAAACGTGGGGAGAAGCTCGAGCTGATAGCGAGAGGGGAGCTCAGGAGAAAAGGTGCAGGAGAAGCAGCGAGAACCTGGTGCTGGAACCCAGCGCGAGAACCTGCTCCACAGCCGGGGCTGGAGATCTTTGGCAAATCCCAAACTTTTGGGGACCCCCGTGAGCATGCTTTGCACAGGTATGCTGCCCGCTGAAGCCCACCCAGAGCCATCCCATGGGGCCGCATCCTGCATCAGTCGCCTGCGCACCCCGAGACGTCCCCCTCGCCTGCAACAGAGGCAGGAACCGCCGCTAGATTTGTGCTGATGTTTGCAGAAATGCTAATTGGCTCATTAATCCTCACCACCTGCAGCTGTTATTGGGCTCATTTCACATCGATTCAAGGGGCTTTGGAGAAACCTTGGCTCTTCCCTTACAAGAGATAATTCAGCGCACCAAGCCCCAGCACCCCCCCTTTGACTGCGGCCATAAGACGTAAATAACCTCAAACAGGACCGAGCCACCGCTGCTCTGCACGAAGCCGCCGAGATGTGCTTAAAAAGTGGTGTCTCCTGCCAATTATGAGACACGATAAACCCAGGAAACTCCGGTCCTGACACCGAATGGTAACACATTCCTCAACACCAGAAAATGAAGGAAACACAGAGCAAAGCTCTATTTCCATCTCAGCATCCCTCCCACCGTGCTCTCGCACACCCGGCTGCAGCACCGCGGGGAGCCGGGGCAGCCGCACAACCCCTCCGTTTTACCTGCAAATTTGGGGCCGGTCTCAGCACAGGAGGTTTATAAGAAAGATGGGGACAGACTTTTGAGTAGGGCTTGCTGTGACAGGACAAGAGGTGATGGTTTTGAACTAAAAGAGGGGAGATTCAGCCTAGACACAAGGAAGAAAGTTTTTATGCTGAGGGTGGTGAGGCGCTGGCGCAGGTTGCACAAAGAGATGGTCGCTGCCCCATCCCTGGAAACATTCACGGTCAGGTTGGACGGGGCTCTGAGCAACCTGGTCTGGTTGGAGATGTCCCTCTCATTGCCGGGGGTTGGACGCGATGACCTTTAAAGGTCCCTTCCAGCCCCAACCATTCTGTGATTCATCTTTGGCTGATGCATCCAGCGAGCATCTTACCTCCCCGTGCCACTTGCCCGAGCTGGGTGCCCATCACCCTTGCGCAGGAGCCCAACCCGGGGCCGTTCCCAGCACCTCCTTCCCTAGGCTTCTGCTCCTCACGCCGCCCACCCAAGCCCCACACCGCCATCCCACAGCATCAATCCGAGCCTCCATCCAGCATCGCTTGACCCTGCGGGACCTCCCAAAGTGGGGCAAGAGCTGCAGCGCAAGCAGAGGACACCAAAAATGCCCCTTCGGGTCCCACCGCCCTCTCTCAGGTGGGGGCCAGCGTTCACGCACGGCACCTTGGCAAAGGAAGGAAGGAGCGCGCAAGGTTTTGGTATCTTCAAAACATTTTATTTCATCACTATTTCATGGTAGCATAAATAATAGGCAATGACAGCACATGGAACAAAGAGGGGGAAGCAGGGTGCGGGCACAATGTGAATTAACAGAGAGGAGAAACCATTGCGCTGGTAGTGCCGGGCCGATCAGCGACTTGATTTAGTGAAAATATAGAGATCTAGGTAAACCGGCAGTATTTGGTGGGGTTTCCTGTGCTCCAGGCCTAATCCACAAAAAGCTGTGATTGTACACGCACGCCGTGCCCACCGAGCACCCGCTGGGTCCATCCCTCGGGGCAGCACCGCAGCATCCCCCCGGGGCGAGCCGGGTGCCATCCTTCCCCCCTCGCCGTGGCACCGGCCTGTGGCCCAGTGGCCAGGAGGAGGGCAAGTCCTTCTTTGCAGAGCCAGAGGGAGCAAAAATCCCTCTCCGGTTAGGAAACCCAGCCTCTTTATTTAAAGAAGGATACAGGCGCAGGGATGCGCGCACAGGTGCATGCAGGTGGAGCAGCTCCCTTCCCCAGGCC
>NW_009620539.1:17498-19760 GCF_000690535.1 Cariama cristata | reverse complement strand
TTAAATAATAATAATAATAAAAAAATAAAAAAGCAAGTAGTCTGAAATACAAGCGACATAAGCTTCCATCCCGTTGCTTTCTCCGTACGTATTTTGCGGTGTTGAAGCTACCTTGTCATTCCGCTCTTCGGTTTCCGCTCGAGCGAAGTTTTAACACATCCCTGCGAAGAATGAGCGTGTAGTAAATATAATGATTCATCGTTCCTACCGTAGTGAAAAAGGGAGGTGGGGAATGTCTGTCAAATTCTCTGAAGTCCTTGAATTAAATGTGTAGGGATTTGGAATAACCTCCAAGTTAGCAAATAAAAGCAGTAATTTTAGTGTCGAGGTGATATTTAATTGAAAAGCAACCAAAGGGACATACTCATTTTTAGGCAACTAACAAAATTTTGTATAAATACAAAATAAGTTTAAAATAAAGTAATTGGAAATTAATTGAAATTTAATTTTAATTAGGTGCCTGAAATTGGATCGTCTGGATCCCTGGGGGTCCTAGCTCTGTCTCTTCCCTTTCTGCCCCCCCAGCCCCCGTAAGGCAAATGCCAATTAATATTTTAAAAGTGCTTTAAATAACTTCATGTCTGCAACCTGTTGCAGGGCAGTGGGACTCCAATGTTCAGAGGTTTAGGAACCGGCGTGCGGTTGTAGTTACAGAATAACTACAAAGGGGAGGAAGCATTCAGGTCTTTGTGTGTCGTAGATGTCCAGTTTTCCGCGAAAGCAGAAGGGGAAAAAAAAAAAAAAAAACAAACAATTTTTCTCTTCTGCTTTGAAATATCGCATGTACTGGCTTTCTTGTCCTGGCTGGAGGGAAGAGGGTATGGTTCAGACCTCTTGCCTGTTTTTCTCTGAAGCACTGGATATCTGGAGATGCGATGGCTTGCTTTTCCCAACGCCTCCAACTGCGGTAGCACCTTAAGGTTGGGCATTGGTACAGGATCCATCCCTTGCCCTTGGCGGTTGGGTTCCATCTAGCAAGGGTCCTCTTGGGCATCTGGGCAGGCTTTTGGTTAACTCTGATGTCCAAGGTGTCTCTCCAAGCACTGCCTCTTCCCAAAGAGCTCCTGGGGATGGAGGAGATGGGCAAGCGTTCCCCTCCAGCACCCTCCGTAGTCCCGGGGATGCGGGTGCCAAAACATCTTCTCGGGGCATCATTGACTTTCCTGGGAAGACCGGGATGCTGCTTCTGGCCACGCGGAGGGATTTCGCCACGGATCTTGCCCGTGACAAGTAAGGACACGGCTCATACCAGCTGCCAGGCTGGTGGTGGGGCGAGGAATGTCCTCCGTCTAGACGGATGGGTCTGACTCAGGGAGCGTGCGGTTTTGGGAACGGCTTCACCGGCTCCCTCGGGGCAGGGCTCAGGTGCACCGAACCGCGGCTATTTTTGTACCCGTGGAGAGAGGGGAAGACTCTTTGCTCATGCAGGCAACCCAGCGGCGAGATGAGCAAGATGTCCCAAAAACTAGTGGACCCTGGAGCGTTCCCCCATGGTCGGGCTGAGCCGTCCCCCTCTGTAGCATCCCAAGGATGGCTTTGTTGGAGGAAGAACGGCTGAATGGGGAAGGGTTTCCCTGTGCTGGGGGTAGGGGGAGGGAGCCGTTTCGTGGGGAATGCCTGCACCTTTCCCACCTCCATCGCACGCCAGTTGGGTCCCCACTGCTGGCAGCATCTTCTGGCTCCTCGCTGAGGGTGTATCGTGATGCTTACTGACTCCAAGATGGCTTTGTGGTGCTGGGTCAGAGAAGCGGTGTCTAAAAGCGATGTCACTTGTGTACGTGAGGAGCTGTCACTTAACGTCTTTAAACGCAAAGCTCGTTATTGTTGCATAAAAAGAAGGAAAAAGTCAAGAAAGAAGGAAAACCAAGTTTTCTTGTGCTGCTTTCGCAGGACCATGGCAGCTTGCGTGTGTCATACGTGCACGAGCCGACATGCGTGTGCACGCCGGTGGGATGGGGTCAGGGTATGGAGGAGCAGGTCTCAGCTGCTTGCAACGAGCTCCTCGAGTCGACGCCGTTTCCTTCCACCTCTCAGAGCTCCAGAAAAGATGGGTTTCGCTCGGGAAGTCAGAGCGGCTGCGTTATTTATAGAAGAATTATTTGTTTGGACGTGAATAACCTTGGTGTTTGCTGGCAGCGAGTCGGATATCAGCTTCCCCATCTGCTCTGTTACTGCACCTTTGGTGCCTGGGGAGACCCCGTTGGATCTTGGGGTGTTTTCCAGAGCGGATCCCTTCCCCCCTCCCCGTACCCCTGCCCATCC
>NW_009620539.1:16328-17474 GCF_000690535.1 Cariama cristata | reverse complement strand
GCCCCCCTGCATCCTCCGGGGCACCCTCCCGGGCTGTCTCCTCCACGCCGACTGTCCCACGCCATCCCTGATGATCCGTGATGGTGATGCATTTGCTGGCATGCAACTCTGAAATCCTCTTTAAAAACATCTTCCCCATGCATATTGGGTAAGGCAATCCTCCCAAAAAAGCTGATAAACCCCCATTTTTCAGTGCTGGCTTAAAAAAAGACCCAGGCATATGTTTAGCTGCATCTTACTCATTTTGCTGGTTTCCCCATTTCAGCTCTGAAGTGAAATCATCCCTCAGCCTTTAACTAATGGAAACTTGGGTTAGGTGCCAAGATAGAGGCAGCAGAACCTGAAACTATTTTTTCCAAAGCGCTGGAAACATTGTGCAGCTACAGCTACCATAGGGGAGAGAGGATGGAAACGTTCACTTCAGGTTTGTTACCTCTGATACCAGTTTTCCAGAGCTAAGGTTTAAGTCCCCTGCATCGTTCTGCGACAAAGTGGATTTGTTTGTCCCTTTGATACGAGGAATTTTGGGTTTGAGCCGAATCACATCATTTTGGCCGAGCGAAGGACCCTCAGAAGATGAATGGATTTCTTCTGCACGCTTCCCCGTGCTCTTTTTCATCGTCAGAGCAATGTAAAGGCTCCTTAGAGTAATTAGGAATCTAGCCCTTTGTTTTCCTTTTCTTTTTTTCTTTTTAAAATTAGGGGCGAGGGCTCATTCCTCCTATTCAGCTGAGAGTCCGCGTGAAATAAAATCTCCCGGAGTGCGGTGTAGGGTTGAGTAGTGTCAGGCGTAACGCTGACTTGAGCATCTGCCGCCTCTAACACATGAATCAAGAAGAAAACAGATTTTTTTTTCTTCCTTTTTTTAAAAGGAGGTGTGTGGTTTGTTTGTGGAGGGTTTAGAAAAACCTCCGGAGCTCCTTTACGTGTACGTGCAATCCTCAGGCATACTTGTCTGACTGTCCTAGCTGCTAATTTAAAGGTCAAAGTCTTGGAGGTTTCCCAGTGTATATCGTCTACCGTGATTATTTTTTCCATGTAAAAAAAAAAAAAAGTCAAATTTGCCAGTAATGTTTAATTATTTTCCAATTCATTTAAGCTCTTGCGGAGGGGGTTACGTCTACACCGGCGGGGGATTGGCCGAGG
>NW_009620539.1:14902-16299 GCF_000690535.1 Cariama cristata | reverse complement strand
CCGGCCCGGGGGAAGGTGTTTTTGTTTGGTGTTTGTTTTTTTTTTTTTTAATTCCCTAAACACGATTCGAATCTCAAGTACGAGAGTCTGATGAGGGGAAATACTGCACCAGAACATTTGCTTGTGGTTTTTTTTCTCTCCTCTCCCTCCCTTTCCCTGTGCGTGCCTGCGAGAGAGGGAGAGCGAGGGTTTGTGCGGAGGGAGGAGGAGGCACCGGCCAAAATTTTCCAGCGGGGAGCTGCTGGGGCTTGGCACGCCTGATGTGCCGGCTTCTTGCTAGGATCTTTAGAGGGAGGTGGAATGGCTCAAACTGGGGTAACTGGGCTTTAACCTACTGCTGTACAGACAGCAGCTTCTCAAGAGGAGCAGCTCTCTCTGCCTTTCCTTTTGTGTCACCCCGCCTCGCCCCCCCCCCCTCCCTATGACCTCCGGCCATCGTGCGTTTTGCTTGGTCCTAAATGGTTTTGTGTTTGGGATGGGCGAAGGTGGAAAGGGATGACACCGTGGGATGGGGAAGGAGTGCCCTGGCTCTGGGCGAGAGCCCCCCAAGATGGGTGGTACCACATGCAGTTTAGCTATGGCAAGGTTAAAGGAAGGGCTACTGATCTAATTACCCCAAAGGATAATTACAGCAAGGAGCAGAAGTTGAGGGAATGAACTTTCTGGGTCTGACTCATCCACTTTGCTCCTCTTTGGCAGAGCAGAGTGGGTGGGGATGTCCCCGGAGATGCTTCCCAAACCTGACGGTGTCCTTGGACGCGGGGCGATGACTTCACCCGAGCTTCGCCCGGTCTCCGGAGCTACGGGACCCGTAGTTAAGCTGCTGGCCCTTTGGCTCCGGCAAACTTTGAGAGGCACGGGACTTAGGCTGGGTCATGTTTACGGTTGGACTGAGTGATCTTTTGCAACTTAAATTGGTTCTGTGATTCTATTCTACAGCCCCGGGAGAATCCAGGAAAATCCTCTTTCGGGCATCAGTGTTTGGGGTCCGAAGGGAGGCAGAGGGGTTGCCGGTGTGACCCCTTGCGTAACGCAGGGTCGGAGATCTCCGCTCGGCGGTTCCCCGAGCTGTGTCCGCTGCCTGTTCAAATTGGGCCATCTGCACCTAATTAGGGCAGAGTTTTCTTCCAAGAAGTTCGTTCTTGAATGAACGCTGCTGAAAGGTGCGCTCGTTATATAAGTACTCGTCGTACGTCCTCCCGGGCCATCCGCGGGAAGAGCCTCGAATAAGAGATGCCCCATCACCCATCCGATTATTTAATCTTTATTTCATTCACTTATCCACTGGGCTACACCTACTTTCCCAAACCCCTTCATTAAACACCAAAAGAATTAAAATGTTAGATATCCCCCCCGCCCCCCAGCCCGATTTCCGTTGCCGTGCTTTATAACTGGAT
>NW_009620539.1:0-14831 GCF_000690535.1 Cariama cristata | reverse complement strand
CGGCCAGCTTGCGGCACGCCAGCGCATTCCGGCTCCATGAGGTGGAAGCAATACTGGTAGTGTGAGCTGTGATTTCTGCGGCTGGGGTGGGGAAGCGCCGCTTTAAAAAGCCTCTTAATTATATTCTTTCTCGGCAACGCATCAGCGCCGTTTTTAGCCCATTACGAACGCTGCGATTTTTCTCTTAAATCATGCCTATTAGCTGATTGACCTAGTTCTTTTTTTGTGTGTGTTTTTTTCCCCTGCCATCACAAAATGTTCTATTTTCAGGCATTTTACAGCCCTTGAAGGAGGCCGGGGGGGTGGGGAGAAAATAAGGAGCCCAGCCCTGTTTCGTACCCTTCTCCTCGCTCGCCTACCGATGGCGGGGTTCGGTTCTTCGCCTGGAAACACAGATTCGGAGCAAGTCCCTGCACAGCCTGGTCATAGCTGCTGCTTTGGACTTCTCCCTAATCCCCAAATTTCCTCCGTCGGTGATGTTGCCGGCAGGACTTGTCCCTGACCATTCTGTTGCTGTGCTGCATCCATCCCTCGCTGGTACCCAGGGTGGTGGTTGTGCTGCAAACCGGCCTCTTCGCTCGCTTGGAGGTGGGAGCCAAAGGGTGCAGTTCCCATCACCCACCGTGCAGAAAAAAGTAGGGAAACCGAGATGGGGAGGAGATCTGGGGGTGCTCATGGGGGTGGTGAGGAGCGATGTGAAACCCTCTGCCAAAGGAGAAGAGCATTAATTGAATTTGCCGTGTGGGTGCGGAGGCGGGAACAAGATCTTCACCTCTTTACAAGCCTCTCCGCAAGCAACGGCGGGGAGACTCTACGACAAGCCTCTCCGCAAGCAAAGGTGGGGCTCCTCTACGCCGTTGCACCCCACGGTGCCGTGGGTCGCATCTCCCCTGGGATGCCGAGTGCCAGGGTTGCCCGGAGGTTGCATGCCTTGAGGAGGGAAGGTTGGAAGTGCTCTTCCCTCCAAGTCTCGTAAGAAATTCCCTTGCAGCAAACCCAGGCTTTGGGAAGATGCGTTGGCTGTAGGCTCGGAGAGGAGCGGGTGCTGGAGACGCTCATCTGAAGTCAGATGCGTGTCGGGGTGATGGACCCGCTGGGTTTGTGATCAATACTTATCAATATTTATTGTAATTCCTCCCGTTGTCCTTGGAGCTGGCGAGCCAGAGCCCCGCTGTGTGCCGACAGTGACCTGCCCTCGTTTAAATGCTGATGAACTTGAACGGAAAGTTGATTTCTCTGCTTTGCATATTAAGCAGCAATTCCTTCAAGGAAGCTGTCGAATGCAATTGTTACCGACAATGGGGGGGGGGTCCTCTTTGGCCAGGGGTAAAGCGATGAATAAAAGATGCGCTGGCTGAGGGATAAATCTCGGTGTTAGTCCCGTGTCAGCAGATAGCGTACCTGGGAGAAGTATTTGTGGCAGCCTGCGTCCGGGCAAATGATTAACGAAACTCAAGTCTATTTAGTTTATCCAGGAGGACACGAAGAATCGATCCGTCCGTGTATAAATACCGACGCGAGCGGTTTCAGCGGCAGTTGGTAGCTGGTTTTAAAAGCACGAAGGGTTGGAAGTGGATGCTGAGATGTTCAGGCTGGAGATGGGATTTGGGTTTTTGGCTCATCAGGTAATTAACCTTTGCAGCAGCTTACCGGGGGCTCCGGTGCGTTCTCAGGGGGTTCAGGTCGGGGATGGCAGCTTCCCACAGGGTCCCTGGTGTGGATGCTGCAGGGCTCCCCGGCTCTAAAATTCTCTTTACTCTCTTAATTCAGCAAATCGGAGTAAATGACCACAGTCCAGCCCTTCCTGGCCCTCACATCAACTGGCTCCTGAATCTGTGAAAAATTCCTAATGTGGTTTTTTGGTGGGTTGGTTTTTTTTTTTTCAGCTGGCGCGGGAGGCATCTTTCCCCAGACCTGCTGCGTTTCTTACCTAGGCTCCAGCCTTGTCTCAAAGTGCATGTTCTGAAAATACCGATGCCTTTTCAAGGAGAAGACGGGATGTTACAACCTCGTGGCGGGCCCTTAGGTTACCCAACGGTGACTGTGATCTCTCTTTCCTTCTTCCCTATGAAGTTACCTTTACACAGCGCCTGCGGGACCTTTCTTCGTACTTTCCGCTCAAATGAACATCTTCTAGACGGGTCGTACTTTTTTCCCCTCCCTATTCTGTGACAAGCAGATCAATAACGCTTTGCTTTCAATAGGGGCTTTGATCCCTTCAGCCAGGGAAGACGCTTGCTCGTGCTCTTACCGCCGTGCTCCTCTCCCCATGGGGACCACGGTGTTGCAAGAAGCCTTCCAGCTACAGCCACTGCGCTCATTTTTCTTGCCAAAAATGCCAAAACAAGCCCAAGACGGTGATGCCCAAGAAGCCTGACCTGCTGCTGGGTTCCCAGGTACTGGTGGAGCTGGGAGACGCAGCAAAACTTGCTGGTGCTGCTGGCATCACCTAGTCATTCCGTATGGATGGGTGTTGGCACGGAGCTGAGCACGCAGATTGATCTCACAGGGCTGGGCTTTCGCGGTTGCAGCCTTCGGTAGGTGTGAGAAGATAAAACAAAGAAAATCCTATTGCAATGGCTTCATCCATCCCCCCTCGGGTCTATTCTTGGCCTGCCGCGATACCGAGAATGTATTTTTAGACCTGCGGTCGTGTGTTTGCTGTGGCTGATGTGCTGCCGTGCCTCCTGCCCAGCTGGTCAAAGGGATGTGGGGTTCCCCATCAGGTTGCCAGTCTTGGGGGTCCTTTCCCTGATCACGGATGGCTGGTTTAAAAAAAAAAAAAAAAAAAGAGAGGAAAAAAACCTTAAAGGGCTCCTAGCAACCAGTTGGGTTTTTCTAATTGACCTGTGAAGACAAAAAAATCCCATTTGTAATAGTGCATCCTGTACTGATGTATTGTAAGAGCACATTGCAAT
Source organism: Cariama cristata (assembly GCF_000690535.1). Taxonomy (NCBI): domain Eukaryota; kingdom Metazoa; phylum Chordata; class Aves; order Cariamiformes; family Cariamidae; genus Cariama; species Cariama cristata. The sequence continues at coordinate 11,913 of NW_009620539.1, read as the reverse complement.
ACAAATGTGCTCTGTCTTTAGATGTTTAGAATGATCTTTTTGTGGGAAACTTGCCTAGTTGTCCGAATACATACATATATTTTCTATATATTAGTTGAGACTGGACGTATCAAGCCTTTTTGTTCAGCATCCTTTAGCGATGGTGGTCTTGCATATTTATTCTAGCTATTCGCAGATAACTGCCTGCCTGAAAACTGTTTATCCGATAAAAATGAGGTTGTCAAGTTGTTGGTATCCTTTTTTTCCTTGTGCCCTGGAAACAGGTGTTTTCTTTTGAAGGATGCTAACGATGGGAACCCCGATTCCTTTCCTGTTGAATACATGAAGTCCATTTGGATGGGCACTGTTTTTTTTCTCCATGTAGAGTCTTACGTGCAAGCTAGTGGCTTACCTCTGCAGGCATAAAGATCTTAAGGGAAAGGGCAGCGTGATGCAAAGAGCGTGTCAATAAGATTATAGCTATAAACCAGAATGTATCTACTCGAAGTGATGGAAAATCATTCATAAATCCCTGGGGGATCACACGTACTCCAGAGGACCTGCTCTAGACAGGCTTCGTACATGCCAGACAGATAGACAGGAGTGTAACGTTGGCTCAGGAGTAAGAAATGGAAAAACTTCCCCCCAACCTTTTAATACTAACTCCTCTAAATCACATTTTTATTGACTTGTTTAAAATATGATGCAGGCAAAATCTGTTTCTCAAGAGTGACTTATGCCGGAGTTAAAAAACAGAAAGCAAATTTTGTCTGCCAGCCAAGTAAAACTTGGATTGGCTATTAAAACCAGGATTTTGTTGGCTAGCATTGTATCTGGTTACATGAAAGTGTGGGAGCTAATGCTTTCTAAAGCTATTTTTCCAGCCTTTCAGATGTTCAGTCGTATCACCTACTGTAGCTGTTCAGCAAGACTCCCCTCCCCGCCAGCCCTACGCCTTCTAATCAAACCCGCCTGCCTCAGGAAGCTCAGGAAAAGCACTTTTTGTCCCACATATTTATTTTTAAGTAAACGTAGCTGTCATTCTAGACGAAGGATCTGTAAAACAATTTTGCTGAACTGCAGAGGAGGTGGAGGAATTTGTTGATTGTAAGCATCCGACCAGCTTACGTGGTTTCAACTACCAGAGGTGAGAAACTGTCTCAGGAGGTATAAATTACCCTGTTTCTGTTGAACGATACGGAGCTGACAGGTGAACGGTACGGAGCTCAGCCAAGGACGGTCTCTGTACCTCAGTGTGGAGTGGAGTTTAACTTCACCTTTGCAGAAGATGCCTGGGAAGACGTGTGGTCCTCCCTTGCATTGTAGGGGGAGCATCAGTCGACGTGTGCAGGATCCTCAAGAAGAAGAAGCAGAGCAGAGGCTCCTTGAACTGGGTCACTTTTAATTTTCTGAATGAATGTTTTTATCTTTATATTGTATGTAAAGTTACTGAAGGTAACTCCTGTATAGGCTACTGGAAAGAACATCGAGATGACTGTCTTTCTGCACTAGTAGTGTTGGGCCATTTTGGACATATTTGTCTTCTTTGCTCTTAAACTCTTCCTATGAAGAAGATTGTCCTCGCTCCTTGGTCGGGTGCTTTGGTGCCCTTATTGCAAACAGATTTTCCCTAATGCATACACTAATGCTCCTGCCACCACGTTGCATTGAGTCCTCTTTGTTTGCTGGGAGTTAACCTTTCATTACAAGATGAGGGCAGGTCTCCGGGAGCTGTGGTTTCTGCAGGACACCTGGGGCTGTGGGTAGAAGACTGAGGGAGCTGGACTTCTCTGTCTTAGCTGGGAATAATTCTGTGGGAGCTGTGAATTTTGCTATCGTAGGTGCTGGTCGGTAGAGATGATGTTTTCCTGTGCTGCTCCTCGGGGTCATGAAGAGCTCTTCCGTGAAGTGTACGTCTTTGGGACTGGAGTTATCCTATGCTGCGTGATAACACGCTTAGCAACAGGGGGTCCTGGCCAAAGCAAAGGTTTGAGTTTGCTGCAGTAACGCAGTGAGGATGATGAAGATGGCGTGACACACTTTGTTGAAGAACACCAGCATTCAAATAGCTGAGACGGTGACAGCTAGGGAGGATGAGCAAAGTTTGGGTTGATAGTGTGAACGTGCTGTTGATTTGGGGAAATTCAATAGCAAGCTGACGTGTTTGGTTGCCCTTTTCGTCCCTTGGGCTAGGTATTGTTTATGAAAGACAAATTCCGTCAAAGAGATGCTACAGGCATAACCTGAGATCAAAAGCAAGTTTCCGAATGCTGCTGGCTGAGGATTTTTGTGATTTCATACAGTGATAGAGGTATTTGTTGCCTTCTTCCCTGCCTGTTCCTCTGCCAGGATCGAGGGTTTTCTTCAGCTCGGAATGTGCAGGAGATGTGATTCTCCAAGATGGAACAAGGTTGGTGGCAGGTTTCTCTTGGTGTGACGTATGTAGCCAGCATTGCACCAGAGTCCGGTTTTGGGCAATGCAAGACAGCGTTGCCCAGGTCCAGATCTCCAGTGCTCTGCAGGGCTGTGACCAAGGTTGGGGACCATGTGTTCTGCACCAAAAGGGTAGCACTGACTAGCTGGTGGGCTTGACTTGGACATTCCTAAAATAGTGGTCTGTGAGATAGGTCCTGTCTCCTCACGTTGGCTTATCGGCCACAGCACTATCACAAGAGCAGGAGTGTACAGCATCGGGACTCTGCTTCAAATCTGCAGCAAGGTTGACTTTCCTGTTTCTTGCCCTTGGGTGAGGTCTTCTTGCCTGTTGGTGTTGAAGTTTCAAGGGAGTTGGTGCCCAGAGCTTTCATCTCTGTAGCTGGCTGCAATCACGTTGCCAGAGAGCTTTTTTTTTTTTTTTTTCCTCTTTTAAGGCCTCACCCCATGTGCTGTGAAGGTGCCTGGGGCATAACAGTAACCACAAAGCTTGTGAAAGAGGCCAGGAAGAAATGACAAACATGTCCTTACTCAAAGTCATGCGTTGGCTGATCAGATGCTACTTCTTATGCCAGCAGCCTTGCTTCTCATAGAAGTTTGGGGAAACTTGCCCGGCAAGAGACCCAGAGTGTCCCCAGCATCAGATTGTAGCAAAGAAGATGCCGCAGGACCGAGAGCTCCCGAGGACAGCCCGGTACCCCTGTCAGTTGGCTCTCAAGAGCTATTACGGGTCTTCGCTATGTGAGGTGGGGAGGTGTTTTGCACTGGAAGGTGCAAATCATTCAGGGCTTTCTGGGTCGCATCGATCCGTGGTCAGAAAAGGTCCAGGAGCCAATCTGCGGTGTTGCAGCCCAGCGAACGGCCGGGCTGCAAAGCTGAATTGCATCCGTCAGACATGTTTGTCATCACCAGCGTCAACTTGACCACCCTCATGGTTTTGCCCAGAAAAATCCTTCAGGAGGAGGCTGGAAGATAAAACCCCCGCTGTCAAAGGCTAGGAGACTTCTGGGGAGTAATGCTGTAGAGAAGTCCCAGCACCATTCATCTGGAGAATCCCAGAGAACTTAAACTGTCCTCTTCAGGAGAAGAAGGTGGGTCTGGGTCTCCTTATCCTGGCCTGGAGCAGCCTACCGTGGAGGGCACTGCTAAGGGAAAGCCATTACAAGAGTGCCCTAATGTTACAAATGAATAATGCAGAAACTCTGAACAAGCGATATGTGTATAGGAAGTTATTCGGAAAGATGTTTTATCTTTAGAAGCAAGGACGCTTCATTAATCCCACTGGATAATGCCAAGCCATAAATTATATTCATAATAGGTATGTTTACATAATGAAAAGTGACTTCGCTTGGTCTTTAGATGAATAGAGATTAGAAGCAACTGTATTTTCAACCCCATCAGTCCGTTAGAAATAGTCTGCTGAGAGGTCAGACGATGGAAGGACCCAGCTGTGGCCCAAAGCCATCTTTGTGTCCGTGGCTTGCGTCTCTTCTGCAGAATCATGGAAAATGCACCTTCAAAAAAAAAAAAAAGGGTTAAAGAAAATCACTAGGACTTGGAGTGAGCTTGCCTTGCTTTCAGCAATATTAACATCAGCAGCCCGTGCAGTCCAGACCACAGAATTTGGAGGCCACGGTGCGAGTATGCACGAAACTGGTTTCATACGGTGAGGCCACGTATCTGTAACCCGGTAATCCCGGACACTGGTAGAGCTGCAAGTGGGTTGCATTTCAGTGCGGTGAAGTTGTTCAGCCAGGCTCGAGAAACCAACTTTTCCTTGCAAGAGCCGGGGGTGAGGGAGAAAAAGCTCATTTAATGCAGGCTTTGCACAGGACACGGTAGCTGATGGGGCTGTTGGGTACCGCCGACTTCATGGGTTTACCCAGAAAGTGCCTCAAAACAAAAGAAAATGGTAGAAGTGGTTGGGTTGCTTTTTTTCCTCCTTGATATTTGAATGTTATTTTCCTCTCTCCAAGCCCAAACCTCCCACATCCCCTTGCCACATTTGCAGTCCCTCTCCTCTGGCGGGCGGTTTTAGGTCCCTGGCTGGAAGGGGTGAGTTACTGCAGGGGCAGTTTTGGCTGATGGGCACCCTCATTCAGGTTGGACATTAGGGAGAACTTCTTCACTGTTAGAGTCGTTAGGCATTGGAACGGGCTCCCCAGGGAGGTGGTGGAGTCACCATCCCTGGAGGTGTTCAAAAAACGTTTAGATGTGGCGCTTCCAGACATGGTTTAGTGGGTTTAGTGGGCATGGTGGCATCGGGTATAGGGTTGGACTTGATGATCTTTGAGGTCTCTTCCAACCATAATTATTCTATGATTAACCCAACAGGGAGGCTGGTTCCCAATCCCATCAGCAATGCAGAGCCCTGTGAAACAGCAGTGATGGGTGAAGCCATGATGGGTGATGCATGGGTCCTCCTGGATGTCACCCACCCGGAGGCAGATCTGAGTTACAGAGAGATGATTCTCCACCGCCTTGTTGGGCTGTTACTTGCACCAGTGCATGGGATAGTTGAGGATGGGGGAATGGTTTTTTAACCCAATTCTGGATTTGTTTCGTATATAGTGGAAGATTATTGTGGCACAGAGCAGTGGGAAATGTCAGCCTCGATGCTGAGGAGTACAGCAAGGGTTGACGAGCACAGACTTTACCCCTCGTCTTCCTTTGACAAGGTGTCCTGCCGTATCTCCTGTGTCACTACTCAAAGGCGCAGGAAGCTTTAAATTCCTGTCAAAGTACTTGAAAGAGAGGAAAGGCTGGGCTGAGGATGAAGGAGATGCTGACAAGTTCCAGCCTTGCAGCTCCGCACCTTTTGCAGGCAGTTCGCCGAATGCTAACGAAGCAACGAAATCAGTCCGTCCTCGTCAGCTCCTGCAAGCAGGAGTCCTCGCTGCTTATGCTGGGCTCTCAGCGTGGCGGAAGGGAAAGGTTGTTAGCAAGTCATGCAGGGGGTGAAAGTCCTCTGGGATCCCGGAGAAAATAAATAATATTCTCCTCTCCTCTCCTCTCCTCTCCTCTCCTCTCCTCTCCTCTCCTCTTATCCTTATCCTTATCCTTATCCTATGCTATCCTATCCTTATGCTATCCTTATCCTATCCTATCCTATCCTTATCCTTTCCTTATCCTTATCCTATCCTATCCTTACCCTATCCTGTCCTATCCTTACGCTATCCTTATCCTATCCTATCCTTATGCTATCCTTATCCTATCCTATCCTATCCTTATCCTTTCCTTATCCTTATCCTATCCTATCCTTACCCTATCCTGTCCTATCCTTACGCTATCCTTATCCTATCCTATCCTTACCCTATCCTATCCTATCCTATCCTTATGCTATCCTTATCCTTATCCTATCCTATCCTATCCTTACACTATCCTATCCTTATCCTATCCTATCCTTATGCTATCCTATCCTATCCTATCCTTATGCTATCCTTATCCTTATCCTATCCTATCCTATCCTTATCCTATCTTATCCTTATCCTATCTTATCCTATCTCTATCCTTATCCTATCCTTATCCTATCCTATCCTATCCTTATCCTATCTTATCCTTATCCTATCTTATCCTATCTTATCCTTATCCTATCCTATCCTTATCCTATTGTATCCTATCCTATCCTATCCTTATGCTATCCTTATCATATCCTATGCTTGTCCTTATCCTATCCTATCCTATCCTTATCTTTATCCTATCCTATCATCCTATCCTATCCTATCCTATCCTATCCTATCCTATCCTACTTGCATTCAGCAGCCTGATCCCATCTGGTTTGGCATCAGCGACATGGGCAGGCACCGTGCGACACCGGGGGTGTAGGAGAGGGGCAGGAGGTAGTGCTGGCGTTGGGATTCAGGCAGGTCCCTGACAGCCGCATCCCAGGGAGAGCAGCGAGTCGCTTCTCCCGGCCTTTGTGCCGGCTGCCCCGAGAGCCGATCAGGTTTCACCCCAAAATAACTTTCTTCTGCAAACAGTGGTGGCCGTTATAAGGTCTGAAACCTGAGCGTGGCCTCACATTGGTTGCTTTATCAAGCCAGGAATTTATTGCATCACCTCTCCCCCAAAAACCGCCGGCCAGTTTTCCCCCGGTGGGTGTATGGTGGGACTGGGAAACCGGGGCTTTTCACCACCTTCCCCCCTCATCCCTGTGCTGCTGCGATTGAAGCTGATGGAGTTTCATGCTCTGAACCGATTGTCAGCATCTGATGGAGAAGCATCTCTGGGAATAACGTTCGCTCCTGCTGCGTTTCCGTATAAAACTTCTCACTGTTTATTTTGCAGCTTTCCTTGTCTCACCGCTTCACGTAGAGAATTGCAGTTTGTTGTCCGGTGACCGTATGTGCGTATTCCACAGCAGCAAAGGAACCGTGGAAAAGTGGCAGGGCAGGGAATTTGTTCCTGGTGTCCAGTTTTCTGCCTTTAACAAATCTCTTGCTGTGTTACTCTTTGTAGTGTAGCCCAGGAGTGGAGCGGAGGCTTTGCAAGCATTACTGATGTGCGTGCTTTTCTTTATGGGATTGCCAGCGTGTGGGAGAGCTGCAGCCTCCAATTCCCCTTTATTTAAGACATTTCTCCTCAAGGAGCGAACCTGGGGTAGCTGGTGGAAGAGAGTTGTCCACCGGCTTTAGTGAAAGGCTACTGACTGCAAAAACAGCCCTCTACCTGAAATGCCGTGCTGGGTTTATGTTAGCTAAGAAATGCCGTCTCTTCCTAATACCAGGAGGAGACGTGGTGGAAAGGTGGAGGAGACATGATAGCGCAGAGCTGTAGAAAACCCATCCTGAAGTTCCCTTCACACCACACAAGGAGAGTTGGAGACCTGGAGGACCTGAGCAGTTGTAGGAATCCCTTTGAGCTGGGAATCGCGGGAGCTTTGCTGTTCCGATGGGGAACCGGGTTGTAGACCTGATCTCCCCCTGAGATGGAGGTTGCAGACACAGCGCTGAGCAGGACGATGCTATCGCCGTATCGCGACGCAATAAAGCCTTTCTTTGGCTCTTCCGTGCTGGGTGGGTGCGGTTTGCACCTCTCCAGCCAGAGTCCCAATTGCTGGAGGTCTCCGGCAATGAGGTCCTTTCTGCAGGGTAGACTTGCCTGCAGCAGAGCCCAGCTGCATGGAATTGCGTAAGGGTGGAATGGCATGGAATGGTGTGGAATGGCATGGCATGGAATAGAAGAATAGAATCGAATCGAATCGAATCGAATCGAATCAGTTGGAAGGGACCTACTACAATGATCTAGCCTGACCAATTCCGGGCTGGTCGAAAGTTTAAGGATGTTGTTAAGGGTGTTATCCAAATGCCTCTTAAACCCTGACAGGCTTGGGGCATCGACCACCTCTCTAGGAAGCCTGTTGCAGTGTTTGACCACCCTCTTGGTAAAGAAATGCTTCCCCATGGCCAGTCTAAACCTCCCCTGGTGCAGCTTTGAATGAGGTTGTGGCACCTTGACCGTCCCCGTGGTCCCCTGCAGCATATAAGGTACTACTCGCACCAGTTGCATTTGTATTTTTGGTTGCCCATCGTCTTACTGTGTTTTTCCAACTTTGCTTCTAGCCAAGAAAAGCTTCTGGCCCCATTTTTGAGGATCCAGCAGTCTGCTTTTCTCTCCGCTCGTTTCTGCACCCTATTTGCAGGGATGCGATTAGGGCTTGAGACATCGCAGGAACGACTTGCAGTGCCTGCCCGGAGTGGTGAGGCAGGATTTACCCACCGCAAAACCCCAGAGCGCGTTGCGGAGCTCTCCTAATTTACTAGATTTCTGTGCATTTACTGCGGTGTCGCCGTAGATTGGCTCGGAGCAGCTTGAGGAGCATGGTTGCTGATCGGCTGTAATCAATAGCCTGGAGGGTAAGAGAGGGGTCAGTGGTTTCCAGAAATCCTGTCACTTCTCATGTTCATCACTTCTGAGTAGCGTAGGTTGAATCTTTCCGTGTGGGTTACTGCAAGGTGTTGCTGCTCTTCAGGGGAGAACAACAAGGTGCACAGGAGGGGATTTTCCTCTGAAGGAAAATCTGTTCTTTCCTCTCCCTCCTCAAAAAATACCTGGTTTCCGTTTTGTTGGAAATTTCTTCCCAAATTTTATGGGATTTGGTGAAGAAAATGAAATCTCAAATCCTTCTTGTGGTTTTTTTTGGTATTTGGAAAATGGATGTTTGAGGAGGAGGAAGGATTTTGGTTTGACTGAGAACTTACATGAACTGGTAAAGGCTTTTCAGGCTTCAGGCACTAAGAAGGGTCGAAGTCATCATTGCTCGGAGCTGGGAGAGCAGTTAGTTTTCTACAGCAGTCTTAAGGCTCAAAAATGTACCGTTAAATGGAGATTTTACAATCGGACAGAAAATGTTGTCCTGCCAGAGCCTTGCGATATTTCCCTAGGTGTTTAAGGATGAGTTTTGTTTTCTTTCCTCCTTTGCTGTCCGCCCTAATGCTGGTGGTCGGCGTTGGTGACACCAACACTTGGACCTCCGTTAGCTGTTGGAGCTACCTCAGGTGCTGCCAAATGTCCTCAGTGCCCATTAGTATATAAAAAGTGGCAAAATGGGGCCGTATGGGTTTTTTGAGCTCCTCAACATAATTTTGGGGACTTTTATGGGCAGCAGCAATTATGGGAGAGGAACCAGTGCCTTCTGCACCGTCCACGGCCAAACCAACCAGCCGAGCAGTGGGAACGTGTAATTGCAAGGACGGGTGTTCTTTGTTCTTGAAGTTAAATGTCCACGTTGACCCGTGTCATGTGTTCACGGTGGAAAGAGCATCATGGAAACCTTCCTGGTGAAGTAGCTGTGACTGCAGCCAGATCCTTTTAGCTCCCCTCGCAAACGAAGCCTTGCAACTCCTGGGATGTTTTCATGAAATATAAATAAAATTGGGCAAACAGCGGTTTTATTCTAAAGGAACAATGTCGCTCTTTGTTTTGAGGTCCTCCAGCGTTTCGTGGGTATACGAGAAGCAAAATGTGAAGCTGGTTATAAAGGAAAGACGAGCCAGCTGCCTTTACGTGCCAGCCGCGGGCAGTGCTGAAACACGGTGCGTTCCCCAGTGAAAGGTTTGTTTTAAGCCGATGTTTCTGCCTTGTGAGTGCTTGTTACAGCTGGCAAAGATGCAGGGAGTCAGCCGAGTGCTGGTACCGCTGCTCCAGTACAAGCTGCTAACTGGTGAGAGTCAGCTCTTCCAGTCCACTTTTTTCCCCGCCCCCCCCCTTTTTTTTTTTGACTTTGTCAAAAAGGAGGAGTTTCACTTTGCTCTGAATGTCTCTGTTGTAGACGCACAGATTTTTCTCCATCTTCCCTGACTCAGCCCCCAGCTCTCCCCTCCCTCCTCTTTGACGTTGGTACTTCAGGGCAGGATCAAAGTGGGTGAAATTAGAAAGTCTCCTCCTTACGGTGACTCAATGGCTGGCTTTGGTCAAGTGCCGTGTACTGGGTGATGCGAAGAGGAGGAAGGGGGAGGGATGGATGTCTGCGTTGCCTAACTCCTCCTGGGGCTTCGGCACCCGGAGCCTGCAGCCTGGGGGGCTTCTCTGCTCATCCTTGCTTCACAGCCAAGCTATCGTAGTTTTCTCTTTGCTGTACTTTAAAGCCAAACCAAAATAGGTCGGTTTTTACCCGGGGACGAAATCTTGTCCAGTCTGAGATCTGATCAGATCAATTAAATTGGTTTTTTTTGCTTTCATTTGCTGCAGAGAGTTTGAAGCGATGAGCAGCCAGATGTTTCCCCAGGCTCCTGCAGGGCAGACAGTTGTGGCCACCTAAAGCCAGGGCTTGATTTTTACACCTCAAGCACTGCACAGAAATTTTCTTTTTTTTTTTTTGAGTCCTGGGTACGTTTTCCCTGTGAGGAGCTTGGCAGCATAACAGGGTCTTGCTCTTCAGTGTGTGGGGTGCATGCAGCAAGAGGGGGTCCCCCATACAGATGTTCTCTGTTGTCTAACGCTGGTTTCCAGCAATACACTCCGTGCCCCTGTAGCTCCTGAGCTTCATAAGAGAGCTGAGAACCGGGCCAAACCTCAGACCGAACCATAACCTTTCTCATCTTTTAAAAAATAAAGCTTTGGGAGAGCTGGACAAGCTTTGTGCAACCTGGATTTGTGCAAGAAGCTGATTTGTCGTGGAAGGGGTTACCTGGGGGGCAGGAGCACTCTTCCCACCCACCCCAAATATTTGGGAAAATCTCAACAAAGTAGGAAAAATTATTATTTCATGGCTGGCAGATGCACAGATTCAGCCCATTAGCCCACACTGCCTGTGGTCCTCCTGAGTGGTCCTTTGGCTGGGACATGGAGGAGGATCCGATGTTTATCCCAAGAGGTGGGCTGAGCCCCCAGCATGGTGGGGGTCCCCCGTGGCCTTGCTGTGATCTCGGGGCTTGTCCATGTGTAGCTGTGGTTGGGGGGGTCCGTACAGTCACCCCAACCAGGAGCGCGTTGTTGCACACTCAGACCCACCTGAAGAAGCCAACCTGGGGCCACCAAGGAGGTTCTCCCATCCCAATTCCCGTCTGCTCCAGGGAGAAGCATTGTTGAGGGGTGCATTCAACTGCTTCGGGTTCAAGACGCAGAATTTCGAGACACCAGTACCAGCAGATGTGGGCATGACGTTGCACACAACCTTCTCTTTCCAGTTCCTGGTCTCCTCTTTCTTGGTGATGCCCGGCAGGACCGGAGGCAGCTCGGGCACAAGGGGGTTTTGCAGCGTTTTTATGCAGCAATTTGCCAAAAGCCGCAGCGGATCGTGATGGTAACATTCATTCGTAGCGCTTAGATGTGTATAAAAGCAAAACTTTCCTTAAAACTCCTTCTTCTCCTTCTTGCATTTCCTCTTAATTCACGGAAATTACATTATTGGCCAGTGCGGTTCCAGCATTTATTTTTATTTTTAACATTTCCATGTCTGCTCTGGGACAGGAAGCAATGGTAGCAGTCCCTAGCATCCAAAGATAGGAACCAGTTTATTTTATCTTTATTTTGGCCGTGTTAAATTTTGCTGAGCACGTCTTGGCCAAGCTCCAGGATGCTGGACCAAGCCCACCATATTCAGAGAGAAGTGAATAATTACTACTTTGCGGTGGTAACGCGGGGAGGAATGAAAAAGTGTTTGCAAAACGCTTTGAAGATAATGACACCCCCCCGTTTTTACGAGTGGCGGTGTTACAGAGCGTGCTCTAGATAGCTCGTTAATGCTGGGTGATTAGAGGACCAGACAAGAAACACCGATTTCAATGGCACCCGCTTTGGACTTCCTTTAAGAAGGGAGTGGTGAAAGGGAGGGCTTAGCCAAAAATAAACGAGCATCTCAAAGGCAGATGGTCCTATTCACGGACCTAAAATTACACCAGCGGAGGGGCAGGCAGGATGAAAGGAATTAGCGTCTGGTGGCGAGGGGAGGGCAGTGTCACTGCGCAGGGTGGGTGACCAGATGGCCCGGGCGCTGTCGGATGTCCTCCCGCAGGCGGTTTCAACCTTCCCGGCTTCCAGACCTCTGTATATTATTTTTAT
>NW_009620538.1:0-513 GCF_000690535.1 Cariama cristata | reverse complement strand
GGCAGGGGATTTGACCTGTGTTCCTGAGACGTGAGGTTTCCTTTGAAAACCTGGTCAGCTCCTCACCATTGGTCTGCCTTAGGAAAAGGAGCAGCCTTTGGATCCTCTGAGGGGTGCAAGGAGTTTTCTGCTAGAAATGGGAGATAGCTGGAAGACAAGGGACATATTGTGAGCAACCCAGACACACTGAATATGGACTACGTGACTATCAGAATGCATGTAGGATCATTTTATGTTAGCAATAAGCTGGAGGATATTTTGAGAATGTAATAAGATGTGGGAAAAAAACAGAGAGTTATACAAAGAAGCAAGCTTGTGGAACAAGGGATGGATATTTGTGGAACCGGAGACAGATAAAATTCAGAAATCGAGTCTTAGTAACAAGGTGAGACAAAGAGCTTGTGTGCTAGACAAAGAACTTGTGTCTGTGTTACGTACAAGCTACGCATAGAGTAATGGAGTCGTCCCAAGATCCTCCAAGCCGTTGGCACCCTATGGCTTTGCCTGGTCAGT
>NW_009620537.1:0-752 GCF_000690535.1 Cariama cristata | reverse complement strand
CTGAAGTGGAAGCCTGATAACAGCCATGGACTGAGTAAGATGGCAGAGTTTAAAACGATGCAATTTTAAAGTGTGTACTTCTGGTATAATTTTTTTTAAAGTGGCAGGAAGATATCTGAATAATATATGCTCTGTGATGAACAATAAAGCAAAGGGATGGCAGAGGAAACCTGAAAAAAGATACGGTAGTGTTGTAGCTGACATCATGGTCTAACTAGTAGATGCATTTCCAACTGCACCAAGAGATTTTTCTAAAATGAAGTTTGAGGAGCTTCAAATGAGGATACACGTCACTCCAAAGAGCTGCCTTCTCAGGCCAGGGAGATTAGTTTCCCTGTCTTATCCCTTACTCTTTAGATCTGATGATGAAAGGATTCCAGGGAAGGTACCTGCCATTACTTCACATACCTTGTATAGAAAGAGGATTTCTTTCCCCACCAGGACGGGTGGAAGTGTGTAGGCTTGGCTGAAAGATTCATCAAAATTGTACAATTTTAATAGGTGTAGTAATCACAGGTTTATAAATAAATATGCATGCACCTTTAATAGGAGTAGAAATGTCTTGAAATGGAACAAAAGTGCAGAAGCAATACAGAAATAAAAAGAATAAGAGGCTTAATAAATAAGAGCAATTCCTCCTTTTAAAATTATGACTCTTACATAAGGTATATAGAAGGGGTCTGGTTCTGGAAAAGTGTTTTCTGCAAAGTCATGCATAAATGGATGCAACACACTAAGGAACCCCTGTACCT
>NW_009620536.1:0-19148 GCF_000690535.1 Cariama cristata | reverse complement strand
CAGGCTGGTCTTTTTCCCTGATGACTTGTATTTTTACACACAGCGATGGCTTGTTCATGAATTATCAACCTGTAGTAGTATTATTCATGGATGTGCAAGGAAATTTATTGTTCTGTATCTATATGTGTTTGCTCAGATTTTGAGCTGGCCAGGATAAACAATAGCTGGGAGCATAATAGGCTACCATTTTCTCTGGTTATATAAAGTAGTTTTCCTGTTGTTTTGGTATGGGAATGAATGAAAGAGCTTGCTGCAGATAAAAACTTTAAAGGTTTTGGATATATCATTAATTGGATATATAATTATTTTTGGTTATATGAATAACACCAATCATAGAACATGAGACTTTGTCAGTGTACAACAGATAAGGTTTTGCTGCACCACAGTGAAAAGGAGAAATCATTGTCTTCATATAGGGTCTCTTGGGAAACTGTAATTTTAGGGTTGTCCTGTTCTCCTCACACAATCCTTGCAAAAAAACCAAAACAACAAACTGGTTTGTCAATATTTTATGCTGTAAAATCATACAATGATTAGGAAAGGATCTCTGGAAGTCATCTGTTCCAATGCCCTGCTCAAAGTAAACATCAGAAGGTATCTTGAGTTTCACTTTATAGTTTATGTTTCAAGAAATCATTTTATTATGCCTCTAAAATTTCAAAAACTCCCAAACATCCTTTAAAATGAAGACTATTAATCTGTCATAAGTAATACTAACAGACTAAAAGTTCAGTTAAGAATATGTACAAGCATATAACTCTACAAGACTTCCCTGAAACTTCCCTCTACTTATGAAACTAAACACAGGCCTTCTTTTTTCAGATCAGATGCCTGACTCCTATACATTCATTCATCTTAATAGCACTGTTGTACTTTATAAAATGAAAATATTTAGAAAACATTAGATAATTAATAACTTTTCTTTCTAAATAATAATAAATAATAACTTTTATTTCTAAAATAGTAATGTGTCATTTTAAAGCTCACTCCTACTACCTTTTAATCTTATTTCATTCTTAATCTCTTAATCATAGCAGTTTTTCTCTCTGTATTTGACAAACTTCTTTCTGACACAATACTGAAACTTGCCAATTTGTAAGCAGGTTCATATTACTGATGCTTTGAGGGTTTTTTGATCCAAGTTTCTGTCCATGAATGAGATTCTTTCCTAACTATTGTTTCAGGAGAGCAATCAGATGGAGTTTTCATAGAAATCAGAAATAATCATTGTTTCTACTTTCTAGATTTTTTTTGATGGTCCCTGCTGTTTCTGTTCCATTTTTAGCATTAGCATTGCTTCTGCTGAGCGAAGTGAGAGGAAGTATTTGCCCAGACGTTCGCAGCTACAGCTTTGCTGGCTGACAAGGGGACTGTCCCCCCAGATGCTCGTCATTGTTCCTACTATGATTTATTAACTCCTCAAACCTGCTGTTTGTCCCTGCTGCTCCTCCTAATCCTTTTCAGCAAACACAAGCCATATTTACTTAAATAGCTTAAATAGCTCTTTACAAATCTGGTTCATTTCAAAAGACCTGGGCTAGTAAAACAGGTTAGGGGATTACTCATACAAGCAGCTCCTTTGCCTGTTCTGCTGCAGACAGTTTCTGCCGGGGAGTTGTGGTTGAGCAGCGAGGGGATTGCGAAGTCTTCAGCCAAGACAGTAAAAAAAGCTTCAGCAAGGAGAATAGACACGTAACTGCAAACCTTGAAGAGTACCACAAAATCTCCTTTGTAGGTTTGGTGGGAGAACCCACCATTAAGCATGGACAACTATAGATGTGCTTCTGCTCTTTTTCCTGTCCATCTTTAGGATAGGAGAAATTTCATATCAAAGGTTTGCTTTCAAAATGATACACTCTGGATTAATTCAGTTCCTATCCTTTGGCTTAGTTTTTCACTTATGACTTCAGGTGCCTCTTGTATCTCCCTGTTTTTTATATCTTCATCCATTTACAGTATTTAAAGGGAGAGATGTTCTATGATGTGTTACGATATTTATCTTCCTTTGTGCAGACAGCGATAATTCATGACTGGCACAGCCAGAAGTGACTTATTAGGGCTTTCTTCACTAGCGAAGAAAAAGGTCGTAAAATAACTCAGTACATCTTGTGCTTTATGATTATAGCTATATTGTATAATACACTTCCACTCCCCACCCCCCATCCTTGCAGTTTACCAAGTATATATCTTTAGTCTACCTCAACCTTTCAAACAATATCTGTTGCCATAAACTTGGTGCAGTCAGATTCCAACCCTGTTGGGTTTCAAAAGTCACATTATAATATTCTTTAAAATATGTGACTAGACTGGGGGATCTTCAGAGTCTCTGGTGCCTGCCTTATTCCAAAAAGCACAAATGCAATACCATGTATATTGCTCGGTTTCCTCCTTTCACTGGACGCTTTTCTCTCTCTCTGTCTCTTTTTGTTTTTTTAGGAAAGTCATTGAGGAAAAATGAAAAATCTGCTGGCCAGGACAATAAACTATGGCGCACCTGCAGACATGCACATTGGACACACATCTTAGAGTGCAGGTAGGACACAGTTGTGTTCTGCCCAGCTGAGTTGCTGCCTGTGTATATATCATCTATGAAACTCATGCTCAGTGAGTCTCGTATGTCCCAGCTGCATTAGGCACACTAACTCTCATATATATATATTGTCAGGAATAATTAACTGGGGATGCTGGGGAACCTCCTTCACTGACAAGCTTTGAGAACGGGTGACATCAAAATGGTCCCAGAACTGTTCCCAGCTTGCAGTGTGGAGGAGGGGTCCTCAACCCTGCTGCTGGAATGGACCCCACGGCCACGCTGCCAGGGGGTGGTACTTCACATACAGCTTGTGACACAGTCGCATGCAATTGATACCAAAGCATTTGTGTGAAAAAGGCTGCAGAGCTGTACTTCAGCACATCGTGCAGTGCAGCCAAGGTTCACATCATTTGTACATTATCAAACAAAGAAATGTTATTCAGGATTTTCTGAAAGAGTAGGTTGTTTTGAGCTGCTAATTCAGTGATGAAAGATCTTTTGTCAGCTGGAATTTACGTTTTCTTTTCACTCAGATTACGAATTCCTTAAGACATTTATATGAAGAAATTATATTGTATTAGATTCCTGCCTTAAAAAACCCTGTGTCATTACCTTTCTTACATAAAGGGATGACTTAAACAAAGGATTCATAACAACCTGCTCTTCAAGCACCTTTTCCAGTAGATTATTCTGTATAAAGTCATCTCGCTGGTCTTGTCATGTTAGCAAGCACATCAAATAATATCACAGTTACTCATCATGATATTGAATGATATTAACGGACAAAGAGAAGCCATTCACATATAGGTATGCCAATGAGAGAGGAGGCAAATGGTATTTTTTATTTCTACTCTCAGAGCATTTTGGGACTGTTCAAATACTGACCAAATAGCCCTTGCCAAAAGAGTTTACATTGTAAGAAAAAGTCCTTAATTTGACAGGTGCAAGCTAGCACTGTTATAATTGCTAGTACTCTAGGATTAGCAGGACAGATCAGGAAGGAAGTTGAACACAGCCCTACAATGTTCTTTCCAAATCTTTGCAAAGATTCGTTGTGAGAGTAAGGGAGATCCAAGTAGCCATGTTTCACTCATTCATTTTGGTTTATACATAGCCATGAAGTCAGTCAAGACTCAGCAGTATAACTGAATTACGCACAGACAGAACTAAATGAGTACACTTTTTTAAATGCAGCTTTTTTCCAGACTTATGTATTTTTTCTGTCTTCTGTGGTTGTCTCTTTGATAGTCTGTGGCTCTGAGCTATTTGAGTGATCCCTTTAAGAGATGCTGAGCAAACTTCCTGCCCTGAACCTGGTATGCACCCATTTCTCTTTCACTTATTTCAAAAGTCTGGCATCTTCTTAAAGTCAGATTAATTTCTAGTCAATATCCACTAAAATATCCATTTATCTTGTCTTTTATCTTACAGTAATTACCACATGGACTTCTTCTGTGCATATTTGGGACTCTTATTGATCACACCACTACTGTGGATTTCACTGCTTTCATTGCAAGATATATCATCTTTAAAGTTTGGTCGCATTGGAATCAATGGAAAAAACTCACTGATTTCACAGGCTTTGGAGCAGACCCTAAATGAGTTTCTGGTTTAGTTTTTAAGACAAAATGACTTGCATATTTTTGTGCTATGAAATGTTTTACTTGTCACATTGTGCAGCAGTCATCTAGACATATTACATACAAAGATATTGTTTTTGGAAGGCTCACAATCTTCAGCCCTATCTCTCCATACTGAGTATTTTATCTTTGGGTTTCCAAACAGCAAAATCAAAGCTTTGTGATTTATAACTACATGGAGATGAGCTTCATAAATGTAAACATTAAAGTGACTGCTGCATCCAGAGACTACAGCAAGTGCCTTATCTGCTTGCAAGTATTTCTGCTCCATATAATTTATTTGTGACTGGCATATGAAATATTTTTTGCTCTGTACAGCCTGTCTTCACTCTGAGCACTGCTGCTACTCTTGGAGTGTTGGAATTCACTACAATTACTCCTTCTACTCTTCAGTTTCATGTTCAACACACACACAACTGACACAAAAAAATAAACCTTTTCCAAGGGTTACTTAGACCACCAGTTCTTGAAGGTCCAGGATCAGATCATAAAATTGGTGCATAACAGCAAAGCTATTGCACAGGAAAGCAGTTATGCTGAATTACCACCTGAGCATCTAAACCATGCTGTGTTCCTAGTGGCAAAAGCTCTGCTAAAGAGCCAGAAGTGCTCCTGCCAGGGGAGGAGCAGAAAATTTGTATATGAGCTCACATCAGAACCATGGCCTCGTAGACTAACACACAATTTGTTTTCAGACCTTAATTAGCTGACAGTTTTTCCAGGAATTCATCCTTTGTGTTTGGCAGAATGTCAATCACAGAGACAAACTGAAATGTTTGACTTTCAGGTTTCTTCTACAGTCTGACTAGTACACTGGGCCTACTTAAAATACTTGGGGCTGATGGCAGAGAGGAGTGTAAAAATTTAGAGTCAGAATTTGGAACAAGATTGCACAACATCTTTTCAATGAGTAAGCCTGAAGAAACTCTTCAATGTAATGCTGTTTTAATGCTTTTCAGAAGGCAAGATATTCACTCTTTTTTCAGGCAGTCAGAACAAAGCTTATGAATTTATTTCTCTATGCTAAGCTAGGCCCTGGGACTTAAATTTCTCTTCGAGTAGGAGTAAAATGTAGCTGAACAAGTTGTTGCTTTCAGAAATAAAGTAAGCTTTAGAAAGTTGCCATTTTTCCCTAGCTTTATATCACTAAGAAGTGATACAAAGAATTTGCCATTTTTCCCTAGCTTTATATTCCTAAGAAGGGATCTTAACTCAGATTCAGCCAATTGTTTTTCATGTCAGCCCCACAATGGTGTTAGTGCACTTGCTGGGATCAAGAAAGAGTGGCCAGGCATGACAGCCTCCTCATAAACCCATTGCACTCATGGAAATCATCTAATCCAGTCTAGGAGACCTTTCAGGAGATCTCAACCAGCTGCTCACAACCCTCTTTCTGTCAGTGCTCCTGCACACACCCAGAAGCAACTATTCTATTGTGCTGAGGTCTCCTTCACTCCCAAAGTATTTCCGTACCTCCAGTCCTCTCTTTCAAGACCCAATAAACTTTAACTGTGCATAGATCTGCAGCCGCTTTTTCTGGACAACATCTGGTTGTGTTGGAGCATATTTAGCTCCTTTCAGGTCTTCTTTAACCGTTGCCCATATTATGATTCTGCCTTAAATCCACAACATTTTAGCTGAGCTGAACATCTTGGGGTCTATCTGAGACTCACAAACCTATGGTCTAGAGGGTCTAGAGGGTCTAGAGCACAGAAGTAAGCTCTTTCCTCAGGGGACTGCTTTGGTTGTTCTAGATATGATTAAGTGGTCCACATCCAAAGCAACACTTCAGATGCCAAATGTTTTTGGAGATTTCCCACTGAAACTCCCAAATACATCTATACTGGCACAAACTCAAAACTTAAACTTCCTCCAGGGAGCTAGCAGCTCAACATTTCATTCCCAGAGCGCAGTGCTTAAATTTTAGGCATGGCAACCCATGCTGTGACACCACCTAAGTCATTTGCAAAAATGTACATTCAACCCTATATCATTTGGTTACCCGAGACCTATCATGCAGGGCCAGGTGCTTTTTTATGTACAATGGTAAACATTACTCAGAGTATATGTTTAAAAAAAAATAAAATCTTAGGTATCATATCAGTTATAGGACGCTTGATTAAGCTCCACAAGAAGAAAACAAGTCACAACATGAGCTATTGACTCTTACCTTCTGCAAGCTGAAAAGCTTCAGAAATTATGAACTGAAGGACTAGGGCCTCAAGGTAACAGAGAGTACACGAGGCTCCTCAGATTTGTAAATTCTTTTGCTGTCTTTGTTGAAGTTCTCAGAACATAATTATTCAAAAGCTTAATGTGAAAGTAAGGGCATGTAAACTCAATATGAATATTCAAAGAAGCCAACTGATGTTTAATACAAATATAGAAATGAAAGAAGAAGCATGAGAAGCTGTTAAATCAAGCTATGTGTCTGCCTGTCAGACGAATGTGTGTAATCCCAAACAAAACGCAAGCAGGTCAGATCCTCAGCTGGTGGAAATTGTCTTAACTCTCCCTAATTCAGCAAAATTCAGCTGAATTCTGGAGTACTCCATCCAGCTCTGGAGCTCTCAGCACAAGAAGGACATGGACCTGTTGGAGGGAGTCCAGAGAAGGGCAATGAAGATGGTCAGGTGGATGGAACACCTCTCCTGTGAGGACAGGCTGAGAGAGTTGGAGTTGTTCAGCCTGGAGAAGAGAAGGCTCCAGGGAGACCTTAGAGCAGCCTTCCAGTACTTAAAGGGGGCTTATAAGAAAGATAGGGACAGACTTTCTAGCAAGGCCTGTTGCATCAGGACAAGGGGTAATGGTTTTAAACTAAAGGAAGGCAGATGCAGACTAGAGAGAAGAAAGAAATTTTTCACAATGAGGGTGGTGAAAGACTGGAACAGGTTGCCCAGAGAGGTGGTAGATACCCCATTCCCAGAAGCATTGAGTTGTTAAGCATTGGAATGGGCTCCCCGAGGAGGTGGTGGAGTCACCATCCCTGGAGGTGTTCAAAAAACGTTTAGATGTGGCTCTTCAAGACATGGTTTAGTGGGCGTGGTGGCACCAGGTATACGGTTGGACTTTATGATCCCTGAAGTCTCTTCCAACCATAATGATTCTATGATTCTATGATTCTATGATTCTATGATTCAAGGTCAGGCTGGATGGGGCTCTGAGTCAAGTTGAAGTAATGGTTTTAAACTAAAGGAAGGCAGATGCAGACTAGAGAGAAGAAAGAAATTTTTCACAATGAGGGTGGTGAAAGACTGGAACAGGTTGCCCAGAGAGGTGGTAGATACCCCATTCCCAGAAGCATTGAGTTGTTAAGCATTGGAATGGGCTCCCCGAGGAGGTGGTGGAGTCACCATCCCTGGAGGTGTTCAAAAAACGTTTAGATGTGGCTCTTCAAGACATGGTTTAGTGGGCGTGGTGGCACCAGGTATACGGTTGGACTTTATGATCCCTGAAGTCTCTTCCAACCATAATGATTCTATGATTCTATGATTCTATGATTCAAGGTCAGGCTGGATGGGGCTCTGAGCAACCTGATCAAGTTGAAGATGTCCCTACTCATTGCAGGGACGTTTTAATAGCCTGTACTGTGTAACTAAAAAACCCCCAACATCCCTCCCCTTTGCCCATTTAGAAAATTACTTCCTGTCAGAGAGATGCTGAAGATCATTAAGAGCTTTGTAAGAAAAGCTGTGTAGTGCATGATTTTGAATGAAAAAAATAAAACTCAGTCCTGCTTTGAAATCCAGCATAAGGACTATGTATGACCAAAACTAAAGGAATCTTTCAGACATTATTAGGCATTTCTCTGCTCCATGTGTTAAACTGAAATTCAACCCCAAATATTTTATCACAGGTAAATGCCATGAAGTCAACAGTGTCTTTCTCTTGAGCAATTTTTTGTTTTCAAACATATTTCTTAAATTCAGATTACCTCTGTTTTAAGAACAGGTGATTCTTTTTATTTAAAGGCTTTAATGAAAAATTATTTTCATAACTGGTTCTCAAATGATATAACAGCTTTGGTCAATTTTGAGATTCTTTTGTCAAACAGTCTTTGGTGTTCCTGAGGTTTTTTCCTCTGTACATTGTTGAATGGGAGCTGGACATAAAGAGAAACTGCAGCATAGGCTCCTGTAAAAGACAGCTTCAATATTGTCTACAGAGATACATTTTTTTTTCTTTTTCTTTTCAGGAACATGCTAACAGGTAATAAACCGACTTCGCAGTAATAAAACTGGAAACTGTGGAAAAGGAAAGATAATTCTCTTATATACCATAAAATGTACGAGCCAATAAAACTGCACATTTCCCAAGAACCTGGGAATTGAGGCAATATAGAAGTGAACAGAAATCTTTCAAATAATTGTTAATCAAAGCTAGTTCGTGGAGAAGACTTCTGGTTAGATTAATATCAGTATGAATGATTAGTTTCATTTTTCCTATTTTGACTACTGAGTCAATATTAAGGTTAGCAGTTTTGCTTCAGAAGGATTTAAACTTACCTTCATTTAAATAGAAATAGAAAACAAGAAACTGTTTTTAAAGCATAAGAAGATAAAATTATAGAGATATGTCCCAGGATGTATAAAATAGCTATCAGTTAGAGTAAATACATTATGTAAGCATATAATGTGTCTACTAGCATTACTTAAACAATTGCATATGAAACACTTTCCTATGAGAAGACAGTTTTGTTAAAATAGGAAGAACTTGTAGTGCAAGTGGTTTGCAAAGACATTGTCATTTGAAAATGTTTTGGTTGGGACTTATTCAAGCGTAGCATTTCAGTAGGGTTTAGAAACCGCAAACCAAGCATGTTTTGTGGGGCTACTGTTACCTCTATGTCCAATAGCATGATTGCCTATTAGCAAGGGAACTGCTGCCTCCTCTCTGCACTGGTGCCTTCCTCAGTTTTCACATGCACTTTGGGAGTTTTCAGAGATGGTGCTGCTGTATATAACACTGTTCCCAGTTCGGGAGATTGCAAACCAGGTCAAGACCCAAAACGCAAAATGCTGCTGCATGCATGCCAGCAAACTCCTTTGGTCCTTTGAAGGAAATAATACCTTTGATATGTTTGTAGCTTTTATACATGCTATGTTTCTTTTAGACAAGAATACCAGGGTCATGTGGGAACTCCGATTTGGGCTGTCCCTGGGGACCAACTGAGGATGAGGAAGGGAGAAAATCAGCCAAACTTAAGGGTGCTGTAGAGAAGGGAAACTCACAGCCAGAAGCTGCAACCCAGGGCAGCAGAGACCAAGGGACTTCTGCGATGAGGAGAGAGACAGCAACAAATCTCAGAAGCAATGGAAGGAGCCCTGTTGAGAGGGAACTGCTCAGGGTTAACTGAAGTCTGAAAGCCCACAAGTGAACTGAAACCCAAACTGCAAGTGAAGATGCAGAGTGTAGGGGAGATTTAAATATAAAGTCCCTCTTCCTGATCTAGTGACTTTGAGCTTTCTCTGAAAAATCGGTATTCTCATTTATATTCTAATGCAATAGCAATTTGTTGGGGTTTTGTTTGCTTTTAGGGGGGTTGTATGTGCGGATTTTTTCCATTAAAATAACAGTTTTCTTTGGGCAACTCAGTATATGGAAAAAAGAATTATACAGGTCTCCCTCAAATGTCTGGTCAATTCAGGGTATCACCATTGGATTTCTGTCAGTTTTACAGCTAACCTTGAATAGAAATAGAACAAAAACGTTTTAATCAAAAGATTGTAGGATTTTCATTTCCCTGTGAAGTTTGAGACTTCAATTTTTTCTTTTGAAGGTGTATCAAAATATTAGAATTTCTTACAGGGTAGAAATTCTATATTTTTTTTTTTCTTAAGGAAAACAGGTTAAGAGTGTGCTGCCTGTCTGTTTATTGTCCTTATTTTTTTAATATGGTGGATACTTTCAAGTAATATACCAGCATATGATAACCAAGGAGAGGAATGGGATTTCATTACTGAGTTTCATGTTGGAGGGAAATGCTAGAGCATGAACTCTTGTTCTATTAGATAGAAGAGTGCACAGACAAAAGAAATTTACTTCCATCTGGGAAAAAAAATTCAATCAGAGTTTTCAATCAATAACTACAGAGAAAAACATGGTAATCCTTGTATTTAGGAAGTCTAGGAGTACAGGTTTCATTCACTCCAATGCTCATGAACTAAAAATTGTTTTGTTATGGCAAAAGTCTGAAAGAATGTCCAAAGTCTTGTTAAAGTTGAATGTAACTAAGTCATAATTTCACAACATGTACACACAGGAAGTTGGCAGAGTATTATACGCTTAAGGGTGCCTAACTGAATAAAGCCTTGTCTAAACTAGCATACCTTCTTTCAGGCTGATTTGCAAGTATAGGCAAGTCTAACTCTGAGGAAAAAGACAAAAGGTGGACATGAGTAAGTAGAATATGACATTGCCTGCACAATAGACAACTATAAATAATAATACCAGTCAAAGACCAAAACAATTACATGACCGAGGTTATGTCAGATGACACAAGTTTACACTGTACTGAGAAAAGTCATACCAGTCCTTGCTAGTGAAGCCTCATCTCTGGTGTGGCCTCACTTTAAAACACCGTTTGTCCTCCGCCTGACCACAAAAGCAGCCCAGTTGCATCCTGCTTAGCGGGAATTGGCAGGGATGTTTGCTGACTGTGGAACCACACAATTTTCACCACTTGCTACAAAAGTAATTCATTGTCCTTTCAAAGATCCGCTTGTGTTCTTCTCAAAATGGCAATGTACCTTCACTAGCCTAGGCTTCCGGTAGGATATTACGATAGGATTCCCATAAAGTTTCCAGTGAGCAGTGTAACCTAAGAACTCATCACGAAGATCAGACTGCCTTCTCCGTACCTAGGGGTTTTAAGGGTTAATTTATCCATTTTGACAGCATATTCAAATATGTTTATAGTCACTCTCAACTTATGAGTCCATTTCTCACAACAGTTTCAGAATAATTTATATAGAATGTCCGTGTTCAACATTTCTTTAAAGAAAATGAAACAGGTAAATCATGTGTATAAAAATCCCTTCATGTTTGGTTTTGATTTACTTCACAGTGGAAAAATCTCTGGAGCTTCCTCTTCTTCTGCAGCTTTTAAGCAGTGAAATAGATGATGATTGTGCTAATTAAGCCACTGATCACTCTGTCCATTTACCAGTAAAGCCTAGACCACAGTCAGGCTATTATTTCTTCGAAGCAATGCAATATTCTTGGAAATCATGTTCTAGCTAAATTGCTAATAGGGAAGTATGCATACTCCACAAGCAGATTATTATTAACATGAGTACATAAATCAGACTTTATTAGCCACTTAATGCTAATAGCATTTGTTGTTCAGTTTATTGAACACTCAGTAGCTCTACAAAAAAGCCAAACTCAAGGTGTTTATTGGTATGCTTCAACTACATTTGTGAGAGAAAAGGTATTTACATCCCGGCTGATTTCAAAAGTTAAATACTTATGTGAATAAGGAACAAGAAATAATGACCTGAAAACAATTTCATTTGAAGTGCACTATTTTTCGTGTTTAAGAATATTTATCCCCAAAGCATGAACATGCCAATGTAGAGTGGTTTCCAGTTAGAGCTTATTTTTTAATACCCCCAGTAGCAAGATGTAAGGCATCCAGCAGGTAAGGTGTTATTTTTTTTCCTGTTATGGCTTAGCTGAACTGGGTTATAAAAAGAAAGAGACTTGTTTTGTCTCCTCTGTAGCTTTTAAGCACTACAGTTAGGGTACAGGAACAGCAGTTGCATTGCCCTCATGTTTTAACTTTGGAAATAAAGCAAGTCTAGCAGAAAGGAATGAGAAGTAACTTGCATTTCTCTGACTTTTGAGACTTCCGTTTACAGTCCTTATTTTTTCATTCCATTCCAGTAAAAGATATTTTAATGCCAACCCAAAGCAATGGATCAAAATGAAACTGAAAAACTGTGAGTTACTAATGTAGTAATAACTTTTGGGCTTTATCTACTCTATTAATGTTCATCTAATCTATTAATATCCAAAGAATACAAACTTATTTTATAAAATGAGAGCAGAATTTTCCACTTATCAATCTAAGAATTTAAGAGAAAAATATTAATATTGGACAATCTACAATAACTACAAGAGGTGCCCATGCTCTATAACAAATCTCCAGATCATTTGCCCTTTGGCATGAAATTTTCATGTTTGGTCTTTGGCCAAAAGTGGCTTTCTGGTTTTAAAAAAGATACAATTTTTTAGCCATTTGTTGCTGTAATATAAAAATAAAAATGGTCTTTAGCTATTTTTCAGGTATGGATGCATTACAACCTTATTAATAAGTGGCCACATGTTCTTGGGCATGACTAAGCTGAGACAAGGTTTTTCATGAGCTCCCACCATCAATAGACCGTAACAGCTGAGACTGCAAAAGTTTCCAGCAGTGCCTCTCACTGTTCACGCATGCAATGCCTGCAGCTACAGAATACTAGTTTCTGCCGGTGTGGACATGTGCATCCAAAAATGCAAAGCAGGGATTCACAGACTCTGCCAGGTACTGGACTGCACCAAGAACGGTTCTGTTACGAGATAACTCTGTTGGGAGTGACAGATGTCAGCTGTGTGCTGGGTTATTCATTACTTCAAAGATAGTCTCATACCAGCAGTGGTACACCTTCCACAGTTTGCTACCTCTACTAAACAAACAAACAACCTGAAAAAATCGAGATTTGGAGAATGTGATAAAATCAGATTTTGATCAATGAGGACTATTCCAGCTCCTCACCCACAGGGTTATCACTAAGCTTTGTCTAGCAATAGCAAGACTTTTTCAGGATCCTCCTCCTGTTTGCCCTCACCTATTGCTTACTGCCTGCTGGAGTCAGAAACTTACTGAGACACCGTTACAGCCCTTGGATGAGAAACTAGAGGAGAATGAAAGCTTGCACAGGTGGAGAGAATCAGGGCTGGGGGAACCTGGCCTAGAGACCAGTGGTGCTGGGAGAAAGGAGGTGGAACAGCAAGATGCTGCTGATCTCCATTAACATCATCCTGATGCTGGGGATGAGGCCAAGCTGTCACATCCACAGTCAGACCTATGACCCTGTGACCTGGATTGCTCCTCTGTATCACTGCTTGGATCTGCCAAAAATATGAGCAAAGTGATATCTGAAATTATTTCAGTAAGGAATGTGGGTCTTCCAACTGGAATATGGGAAATCCCCTATTATGTGGGATGTCTGGTAGTCCTAATAATAGCATGGAAGGCCTGTGCTTGTAAAAGTCATCTTCTCAGTAAGAGAATTATTTAAAGAGGTGAAGTAATTGAAGCTGGCACAGCGGCCATGCAGTACATGCAGACTGGATTTTCTGGTGACTTCCAAATGAGGTTTTTTCTGCAGCACATGTTCTTTCCTGCAGCTTCAGTGAAGGATGCTCCAGGAGAACTATCCCACAGGAGTAGAAAAACTTTTAGAGGCACAAGCAAGATCATTGTCAGCTTCATCTCTTTGTACTGTAATTATCACAAGCTTCTTTCTGACCTTGCTTCCCTTAAGAGAAAAATAAATACGTGTTTGTGTGCTTGGATATAAGTCCATGTGTAAATGGTTCTTAAAAAATCAGCAGACCATTCCCTCACACACTGATTTCTCCCTCTGGAGAGGACGAGAACATGACAAATACTAGTTCCGTTGCTTATTGCTCTTCTGGAAGGCACCCAGACTTTCCTCCAATTAGTAGAAGAGACGCAATATAAAACAGAAAGGAGGCCCCGGCCACTGCCACTAAGAGGACACAATCGTCCATCTTTACATTTAAATCCAAAGTCAAACACCATTTGGGGTTTTTATTTAAGATCTGACACCTTGAATAAGATGCAGATCCCGCAGGGTGGTGTGTGGTATGCATATCCAAGCCAGATGGCACAGGGTGATAAACACAGCAGCTCACTGCTGCTGAACGGGGCAAACGCCGTTGCGTCTTTCTCAGGTCACCTGCAGTCCCCGCTCACCGCTGCAGGATCTCTCCCCGCTTTGCACCCCAGCACTGATGTCCGTCTGACCCAGTGGGGAAGGGGTTCCCATCACTGCACTGGCAGTCGGCTGGAGCTGCAAAAAATGGAAATAGCTGTTTGCAGGGTTAGCAAGCTCAATTATCTCAGCAGGGGGTCAGAAAACCTCCAGAGCTGGTACAGAACTAGAAAGAAAGCTAGGAGAAGGAGAGGGGCAGAGATGGAAGGGAGCAGAAGTATTGCTGCTTTTGAAAGCCGACAGTTGACAGGTAGCATTGAGCGTCTCACACCATCACTCCTAAGTAGACAAACCCTGCCCAGGTCAGTGTAACTGAGGAACCCCTCAGGCAGATCCTGCAGCTGTCCTGTCTCCTAGGGAGTGAGACGGGGAGATGGCTGATCCCCATGCAGAGCACAGCAGATCACATGGCATGGGTGGGAAGGGGGAGTTAAACTCTGTCTGGGAAAGTGCAGCTGCGAAGTTTCTTTGCTCATGGGCCCCATGACATGGTGCACTCCTGATAGAGACCCTAGGAGACAGTTACAGCTGTGGGAAACAGAGGGGATGGTGGGGATCAGTGGTGGGGATCAGTAGCGGGGATCAATGGCACACACACAGCACAGGAAAAAAGCAGGCTGAGGGAGGTACTGTTAGCGTTATTGTAATTTTCCTGCAATAGCAATGCACATCTTGTTCAAATGAATGGGATTTCTCTTCAAAACAACAAATACTTTTGGCTGTAACCCATAACCAGAGTAATAGGAAAACATAAACATCTCCCCAGGCATATGCTGTCAGCAATAATTCCCTCTTTGCAAGTACCAAAATGGCAAAGAAAAAGGTGAAAAATTATTAGAGGGAAAGGAAAGAACAGCAACTTGGGAAAATGTATATGTGTGCATGTATGTTAACAATTAATAAAGTATTGCCAAAGATCACATCTGAGTATGCTTTACTTCTTATTCATACATATTATATAAATAACAATATTTAATCTTTGCTTAGGAAATGTTTTCCTCTGGGAAATTATCTCCTTTCTGTTGTTGTTGGCAGTGGTTTGTTTCAATTTTTGCAAGACAGAGACATATATGTGCTACAACATGTGAGTGACATACACTCAATATGCCTAATGCTTCAGCTGTCTATACTCTACTCATACTTCCACTGCGGGCAAGTCATGGTTTCTTTCACTTTTCAGTCAACTTTTCAGTATTTCAAGCGTGATCATGTTAGGCGCTGTGTGACTCCATTGGGGTCAGCCACTTTGCAGGAAGAGGTGGGAGATTTCGCTCCTGTTTCAAACACGGCACATGCTTTACTGGCACACAGCCAGGCTGTTCAGCACCTTTCAGGATCAAGACCTTAGTTTATCAAGTGTGAAAATATTCTTTAAAAAAGTAAAAAGGAAAAAAAACAGCCTGCACAAAAACTTTTGTTTCCCTGTAGACAGGACTGCTTGGTTTACATGATCTGAAGAGTTCAGAGCTCCATTGTGGTGTGGTGGCAGGAGCAGACAGCATCTTCCTGGTTAGGAGACGTCAGCCTGAACCATGCAGCAGCTGTGGGGTCACTCCATTGTGCCTTGGCGGAGGTGGACCACGGCCATTAGGGTCACATGGTGAAAATGAACATAGTTCTACAGACTATGCTAAACACAAAAATACAAGGAAAACCTAACAGGGTATTGTAAGGTATTAATGGTTACAGCAGCATCACCTGCCGTTAAAGGATGTTATTCCAATTTTCAGTCAACTACATGGTATCCCCTGTCCTGCTGAGAGGGAAAGAACAAATGTGAGCGTGACAGAGAGGAAGAAAGAGCATGCATGGAGACCTCTAAGTGATCAGCCTTGACGGACTCTTAATCTGATCTTCCTAAAATGTTAGTACCTGTGTCAAGCATTCAACTCAATCAGGCAAAGGAGATTGCTTACAAATGTCAACATGGATCCTCTTTCATAACGGTCCTGGCCTCATAAAATGGAGTCCTAGACACATCTTTTGAAAAAACAGTAATGTGTTCATTAGTATTCTCATTAGCTTGGCCTCAGTAACTACAGTTGTTTCCCACTTTCCGTATTATTGAAAGACCCACTGAAAATACTCAAATCACAGTGGTGACCTTGTTAAGAACGAACATCACCCCTACCAGGACTGTAATCTGTAAGAAAAAAATAACTTCCTGCAGTGATATTAGGAATTTGCTTCTTTTTTTCCGGTCCATTGTTCTTCAGTGTTTCCCATAGGACAATCTTGGGTGTGCCTTTCCTCATACTATGTAAAATATTAAGATGAGATCTATGCAAACATTTGTTAAATCTCTTTAAGCCTTAAGTAAAAATGTAACAAGTGAACACTGCAGACCTCTGAAAGGATGTATGTGTCTCAGAGCAAACAAGATTGGTCCTCATCTTACTTTTATGCTTACAAAACCTTACACAGCGATGAAATTCTTGGGTGACATTCCAGTTACCATACCAGTCAGGAAGTTGGACTAAGAAGTTTTTCATCTGTCTCCCAGCCTTAAATTTAACAGAGCTGTGAGTAAGAGTCATATCTGAACTAGTCAGGGTTGGGGGATTCTGAATAGTGAATTCAAGTCCAAATCTTGTACCACTCTGAAATACAAATTCAACTCCAAGATTTGAAAAGGTCCATTTTCTTATATTGTTATGAAAAGGCCTGGAAGGGACATTAATTTCACTTTCCTTAAATGGGAATTATTTTAATTTCTGTCATGGGGAAAAAAGTTATTTCCATGTTGCAGTAGAGGTTTTAAACAGATGACATGTCACACAGATCTAATTTAGATGGGGGAAGCCCAAGGGGTAGAAGAGCTGAACACTGCAAAATGAATCCCAAATAAATAATAGATTAGAAAATACAATAGAACTGCAAACTCAGTCTAACGGATCTCAGCACAAAACTGTTATTTGCAACACAGAAGGATACTTTCACCTCTTTTCAGTTTCTTAATTTCATTGTTGTGAACAGTCTATAATCTTTTCGTACATGAATTAACTCTAAAATTCTCCTCCCATTGAGCCATATTTCTTGCTCCTGTGGACAGTATCTATCATACTAATGCTTAAATAAACTCTATGTTGGTGATTGAGGTTTTGTTTCTTTTTATAATTATTGTTTAAGTCTTACTCACACATTGTGATGAATTAATAGCATCCTGGACAAAAAAAAACCCTCAACTCAGTTGATATGTCAGACCCAGTTTACCCTTCCACAAAAGTTAAAAATATTCCTTCAGGTGTTTCTGTGTTTCTATCATGGTACCACATTAATTTTAAACTATCAAGTTAACTTTGATTTTATTTTCATGACTTCATGTATTTTTTAGCTGACATTCCCATTTCTCAGCTGACACAGCTTACAAAAAGAAAATTAAAAAGGAAATACTTTTGATTATGGTTGGTTAATGTATTATCATAAAATACAAGTGAATTCTTTCACTAACTTTGATAAAGTCACAGATTTTTCAAGACCTTTTATGAACAGAATTACACCATCTGCATACAACAGAGCTTTATTCTGAATACCTTTGTCTTCATTCCTTTTACAAGTTCCTTGTTCCATATTGTTAAAAGATGCTTTTAAAGGTATCTGTTTTGAAGGGGGGGAAATGAGGAAAGGAACAATTACATCAAGGTCCAAGGCTTTCAGTATTAAAGGTAAAATATGAGTTGTTTGAGATATATATATATATATAAAGACCTTAGCCTTCTTAATCTTAAGCTAAATTACTGTGATATCTTATGCATATCATAAAGCACAAACACTGTTTCAAAAAGCTTCTAATATGAAAACAAACATATGAAAACAAAATTTTTGACATGATGGATATCCATATACATATAGATGCAAAGACTGATGAGCACAGTATTAGACACATTTCAATACCAAACTGACCACAACCTGTTATTTTAGATATTTCTTAGGATATGAAGGACTCTGTAATTTTTTTTAACAAAGTTACAGAAAATAACACAATTCACACCAGAAAGAAAAGAAAAGATGTCCTGGTATTTTAAATGCATATACAAATATTTAGATAAGCAAATATGGCACTGTGAATAGACTACTAGGGTTTGGTTCCTGCTTGTACTACTGGCTTACTCAGTTACCTGAGCCAGTCGCCTCATCTTTTTTCATCATAATTTTCCCAGTGGTAAATAGAGGATAAGATACTTCCATTACTTAGAAAAACTTCCTTACAATGTGTTTTCACAGAATCACAGAATCGATCTTGTTGGAAGAGACCTCTGGGATCATCGGCACCAACCTTTGCCCTAACACCACCATGTCAACTAGACCATGGCACTAAGTGCCACGTCCAGTCTTTTCTTAAACACTTCCAGGGATGGTGACTCCACCACCTCCATGGGCAGCCCATTCCAATGCCTAACGACCCTTTCTGTGAAGAAATGCCTCCTCATTTCTAGTCTGAGCTTCCCCTGGTGCAGTTTCAGACTGTGCCCTCTTGTCCGGTCACTGGTTGCCTGGGAGAAGAGGACGATCCCCACTTCGCTACAACCTCCTTTCAGGTCGTTGTAGAGAGCGATCAGGCCTCCCCTCAGCCTCCTCTTCTCCAGGCTAAACAACCCCAGCTCCCTCAGCCGCTCCCCATCAGACTTGTGCTCCAGACCCTTCACCAGCTTTGTTGCCCTTCTCTGGACTCACTCCAGCACCGCAATGTCTTTCTTGTAGTGTGGGGCCAAAAACTGAACACAGTACTCGAGGTGCGGCCTCACCAGTGCCAAGTGCAGGGGGACAATCACTTCCCTAGTCCTGCTGGCCACGCTATTCCTGATACAAGCCAGGCTGACATTGGTCTTCTTGGCTACATGGGCACACTAGTGGTTGCTGTCAACCAGCACCTCCAGGTCTTTTTGTGCTTGATCACTTTCTAATGACTCTTCCCCTAGTCTGGAATGCTGAATGGGAGTTTTGTGGCCAAAATGTAGGACCCAGCAC
>NW_009620535.1:31078-33718 GCF_000690535.1 Cariama cristata | reverse complement strand
ATATACATATATTATATATAAATATAGTGGGAAAGTTTCCCTGCTAAGCTTGCTGTGAAGAGAAGGGTGAAGGTGCAGTAACTGCGATACAAGCAACATTCTTCGGAAACAGATGGCAACCGATCCATCAAAGCGTAGTGATGAAGGGCTGACATAAAATGGTGCATGCCTTTATTCGTATGGCGTAGCTGTGAGTTTCTTGAGCAGGTTTTTGTTTTACTGTTATCGATACTGTGAACGCAGGAGCATCCTGACAGTCCAGGATGCCAGCAGCGCGTCCTGTTTTGCTGATTCACTACTTTCAATTGGCCTGGTGAAAACCATGAGATTGGTCCTTCGTATCGTACTAGGCTAGTCTGAAAACAAAGCTTGTGAAAGGTTTTTATTTTTTTCCTCTTTTATGGTTGTTTTTTTTTGGTTTTTTGGGTTTGGGTTTTTTTTTTTTTGGTGCAGAGGTTGCCACTGTATAAACGATCATTTCTGATTGCATGCGAAAGAGCCAATATTCTTGCCGGGGCCTCACTGAGGTGAAGTTTATAGCTTGTAGCTAGAGTCAGTATAAGGTATGGTAGTGGGAATCATTTTAATATTATTTCTGTACATTTAATGGATGTGTATGTGTATGTATGTGTGGGAATCATGGTGTCTCTAATGTTTTCTTGAACAGCGCTGAAAGCAGTTTAGGCCCATCTGCACTGGAAGGTGGAACCAGTTCAGAAGGAATCGTTTATTAAACTTTTCTTTCAGTGGTTGACTTCCTCAGTGCAGATCAGGCCAAGGTTCAAGAGCAAAAAGGGGTTGGAGGTCATATACGGTATGGAAAAACCTCATGTGAATTTTCCGGCAGTGACGTAGCTACTTGGAGCTGCTTTCCGTAACAGCGTGATGCCATCTCTCGTTGCCTCTCCATTGGCAAACCGCGTAGCTCTTGACGAAGCTGTGGAGAATCAGATGGCAACTTTCCAAGTGCGAATGCTTCTGTGATGGGTTGAGGCACAGCTTTTGCATTTCCACGTCTAGCTGCAGCTTTTTCCCCTCTGCCAAAACTGTGATTTCAACTGTGATTTAAGGAGGATGTGAAGAGAACTCTGTTGTGTTTTAATACCTCTGTATGTAACGTTTCTGTCCACTTCAGAGTTAGGGCTTACTAACCCATTTGCTTGCCTCAGGCAACAGGGGGAACACACTCTATTTCTGCAGTTTTCTTTCTCGGAGGGGGCACACATTGCTTCGTTCTTTGCTACGGCAGAGAAACCTTCCAAATGTGAAGTGTTGCGGTTGTCTCCTTGAGCCTGCAGAAAGCCGTGGTGCCAAGTCACAGCGGAGCGACGTGACGGTTGCCGTGGCCATTCCCTGCTGCTGCTGCCAGGTTCCCTGTGAATAGCTGTGAAAATAACGAGGATTGTGTTAATACTGTGCTGCTGCTTTGGGGAAAAGCTAAACCTCTTCCTCTCGGGAGGATGACTGCTGTGAAGCTGGGAAAGGGAAAAAGCAGAAGGTCTTTTTGCCTCTTGCAATGGGAGTACGTGAAAGCAAACCGTGCTTCTTATTTCCAGCAGCTAGATAGAGAGGGATGAAGGAAGAGGCTTTACAAAATGTGAATTTGTAACAGGAGGCTGAGAACACGCTTAGAGCCGCGTAGTAAGATCCAGGGACATCAGCCTGGTAGGAGTCAGAGCAGCTGATGCAGATGGGCAGTCCCTCACTCGTCCTCCCAGCATCGTCCAGCCATCAGGGTCAGTCCTTTGACTTACCTACATCTTCTCTACAATATTTTCAAGCTGTGATCTGTATAATTTAACTTCCAGAAGTTTGCGTGGCTGAAGGGCAGGAAGAATAGAAAGCGCTTTGTGTCTCTGCTGCTGTTTTCAATCCAGCCGAGGTCAGTAGCGACTGACTCTGTTCCCATCTGACAGCTCTTCAGAGCTGGAATTGCATTTGGAACAGGCTGCGATCTTGCCGAAAAGCGTAGCGGGGCAGGCTTGGCGGGGAGGGCCGGGAGCCAGGATTTCAGCCTTCTGCGAGAGCAAGGTTGAAATAAATGGACAGGACGGATCTCCCTGCTTGTCCTGCTCTTGTTTTGTGACAGCTACGTGACTTTGTGTGCCAGGGCAGGCCGTCCCACGCCTCTACGCAGTAGTGATGTCACTTAAAAGCGTGATGCCCATTTCAGTAAATGATTCGAAGCAGTCTGGTCTTCGAGCAGAGTCCTTCTGCCGCCTTTGGGTGATTCAACCCTAACGATGCATTTGCGAGAGCAGAGTTGTAGCTTTTATTGGCTGCTGACTTCGTCTCTCCTGCAGAACCCACTGTATAAACAGAAAGACAGCTGAAAAGGTGCCGTTTACTTGGGTGGAAGGTAGCTTGTGAGGTAGGCTGAGTCGTGCATCTTTAAAACCAACAAAAATTACCACCTCTTAAACTTATTATTTAAACTTTATCAAATTCTCCTCTTTGGTCCATGACACGCCTGCCAATTTAGCCATACCAGCATCCAAGGGTTTCTGCAGATTAGTGACACCAAATGCCGTTCTTGCTCTACCAGAAATATCTTGGGGAGGGGAGAAGTCAAGGACCTGTAATTCAGGAGACTTCCGATTTTTGTCAAGGTTTGGGCTCCCGAGTTCCCCCTGGGAGCTG
>NW_009620535.1:21709-31050 GCF_000690535.1 Cariama cristata | reverse complement strand
TTTTCCGGGGGCCCTGCGGCTGCCCGCCAGCGTAGCCTCGTCCAGCGATAACGATGTTCTCGGAGATGAGCATTACTCCTGTCACGAGGTGAGATCCACGCGCAAAGCTTTGATGTCTTCAGTGGAAGGTCCTAAAGAGGGGCTAAGTACCTTTATTTTAATCATGGTCATTCAAAGGATATTTTAATATAAAACACATACATATCTATGTATGTACATTTATATATATATATCTATATATATATATATA
The DNA here is from genome assembly GCF_000690535.1 of Cariama cristata. Taxonomy (NCBI): domain Eukaryota; kingdom Metazoa; phylum Chordata; class Aves; order Cariamiformes; family Cariamidae; genus Cariama; species Cariama cristata. The sequence continues at coordinate 30,800 of NW_009620535.1, read as the reverse complement.
TGTAACCAAATAAAAGCTAGAACTATGCAAACACTACTGGCTGCTGCTTGAAACTAATGTCTACCAGAACATTTTGGCATAGAGTAGATTTGTTGGGTTTTTTGTTTTTAAATAAAATGCAGCAGACCAAAGTTTTGCTGCGGTTAGTCTTACTAGAAATGTAGGTTATTCCTAATCTGGAACCCACTCAAGTGGGTTATAAAATTATCTGAAGAGTCCTACCATCTCTAAAATATTTCCATCTACCTTGATATTATTGCTGAAAGGCTTTCTTTTGCAAAACATAGGAAAACACAGAGGCTGGGACTAGGAGAGATTGAATGTGATGTTTGGGATGATAGGTAGAAGAGAAGAAGAATCAAGAAAGGAGTGAGAGCGTTTTCTTTAGGACGTAGGATTGAGTTGGCTTCGAGGAATCTTCCTGCTTGCGAAAATGTCTGTCGCTGGGATGGAGACAGTGATCGAAGCATCACCGGGATGAATTCTGGTCCCGGTGGAGGTATTAGAAATCTTCCCGCTGCATCTGATGGTACCGAAGTTTAGTCTGCTGGGAGAAATTTCACGTGTTTCTACCGTTTCTTTGTGCCGGATCCAATCTTTGCTTTTAGGGTTACCTACAATATATCCAACTGTAATCTTCTGTGACCTTTGACTTTTTATTCCTTGGGACTGTAGAAAATTCAGGTTTCCTATAACATTATCCTCATCCCAACTGTGAACAAGTTACTACTGCTTCTTATAATTTATTGTCTTTCTGTTCCTGAACATCCGTGTGATCCAGCTGTTCACGCCCGCCACCTTCCAGTGCTTCATTAGCTTTTATGCACAGGGAATTGTTGCAATGGCTAAGTTGACCACGCTAGTTGGAAGAGTAGAAGCCTTTGGAGAGTGACTTTTGCTTCCTCTAGCTGTCATTAGGGAGTGCACACACACATACCTGTATATACATATATATGTATACATATATAAAGTGTTTCAATATAAACTTATTTAGCATTATTCTTATTTAATTTATATTTTAATCCAGTTGTAAACCAAAGTATTACTATTTGTGAAATGATGTGTCTCAGAAATAGGAGGAACCGTTTTAGATGAGAGCTCTGAAAGGTCTTTGCTGACAAAAAGACGGATACGAATAAGGCTTAAGAACTTGCGCTGCTGAATCCTAGAGATTTGCAGCCTTGGAAGGATTTCAGACTTGTTGGGTGAAGTTTGGTGGTGGGGAGGCAGCGTGGGTTACCATTTTAAAACACTGTTGTTGTTTTCTTTTTTTCTCATCCATTATAAGTTGGTATTGGAGGAGTTGCTTACGAGAGCAGGACGGCGAGGCATCTGGTGGAGACGAGGCGCACAGTTAAAGCTAAGAGGGCGATGTCACGCAGCGCTGTGTGCTTCTGGTGACTTCTGTTCATGGATCTGGACGGAGGTGTGCCCTGTTCGGCTCCGGGCATCTTGGTACCACCTTGTCGGGCGACCCTGCAGGGAGCTGGTCAGTCCATGGTTTGAATGAGCGCATCGAACGCGTGACTCGGCAGCGTTCCTGCTGCTGGGCTTTGCCAGCAGAATCACTTTGGAGTCGCTGCCACCCTGCTCTGCCTACTGGGCCCAAAACCTGCGGCTTCTGCCCCAGGGAATGGGATGCTTTAAGGAAGCATGAGGAGTTGCTTACTAGAATGCCTCGAGGAAATCCCCCGCAAGGGAAAAACGAGGCAGGAATTTAGGTGCAGGTTTGCTGTATATGCTGCTGGATCTAAAGTGATTCTTATATGGTCCTCTGCCTGACCCCTTCCTTATAAATGCATGGTTTGGATGAATTTTGGTCAAGGCGCGTAGAAAAGAGGGGACGGGCTGTCCCAGTGCTGGCACTGCTTCTGCCTGCGTCCCCTTTGGCTTGCAGTTTCTCGCTGTGGTATCTAATAAGGGTTGGAGCCCACAAGTTGTTTGTTGAGATGGAGTACGGCGGCCACCGGAGCGGGTGCTCCAGGGCTTTAGCTCATCTGGGCTGTCAGAGCGATTAAAGCAACCCGTGAGGTGGGGTTCAGGGCCTTCTGCAGGCTGGGGAATTGCAGTGTTTTTCATGGTACTTAATGGTTTTGTAGGAAAACAAGTATGTTCTGGCAAGCCTAGAAATAAAAAGGGAGAAGACAGCAAATCAGATTGTAGTCTGGCACAACTGGGAGCTGGAGAGAGAAAGCCACACAAACAGCCACTGGTGTATTTAGTGTCTAATTTATAGCGTTAGAAAACCAGCCGTCGCTACATACTGATGTTTAGAGGTGGTTGGGGGTTTTTTTTAGTAACTTTTGTGGAGGTGCATGCTCTGCTGTCACCGATGGGAATCAAAAATGGGTTCAAAGCTAAAATCTTGCTGATTCTTCTGTGCCTGGGAATAATTGCCTTTCCAAGGAATTAGCAAACGCTACGAACAAATTCACCTCTAACAATCTCCCGCAGGCTTGGCAACGGCTCTGCTTCCTCTTGCTCTTCTGCTCAGGCCGCACGCTAGAGTCTCTTTTTCAAGGAAGGTTTCCCCGCATCCCTTATATTGAGCAGGATGATGGTCCACCTGCCTTTCTTGATGGAGTAAGTTCATTTAATCCTCCCCAGCAGGATTAGTGCAGCTCATGGCGTATCAAGCACTCTGCCAGCCCCCACGCAGTGCAGTTTTTAGCTATGAGATCTGGCAAATGTAGAAAGACCGTAAGCTAATCTAGTTCTAATTGTAGCCACCAGGTACTGCGGGTTGAGTACAAGACCCCTTCCGTGCCGCGTGCTGTACCAGCGCGTAGGAACATCATCCGTCACGTCAAGTCGAGGCATCCTCTAAGCAACCTCAGCGCGAAGGTGCTTCTCAGGGCAGCTGTCAGGAAAAACTGGGCTGATCCCAGCAGCGGATCCCGTCCGGCTGCTGCGTCAAATAGCGGTTGCTGTGATAAAGCAGGCAAAAGACAAAGGGAAAGCAGGCTCAGGAGAAGAGCAGTGCCTTAGACCAAGCGGTGCCTGCTAATTGGGCAGAAAAGGGTTACTTGATTGAAACAGTGGTCTGTATGTGGAATTTCTGTCATTTTTTCTTCAAATGACTTTCAATAACATATATGTAGTACTTTTTTTTTTTTTTTTACAAAAAGGTAGCCCTTTCCACTGAAAATTTCCCAAGTTGATGATTAAGTAGGGCTAGTGTTAGTACGCTGCAGCCAGGGACTCCTGGGTGTGTAGTGGGTCGGTGACGATAAGTAAGCCGGAGGCTTTGGGTGAGGGGGTCGTGAATGCGTGCTGCTGGCTGCCTTTCCCTGTAATCAGTCTGATGGCTTTGGGACACGGACCAAAAATGCTTCTTTTTGTGTTTTAAAGCTTTAATTCTTTTCATGGAAATATTGAAAAAATCTTAGCTCCCTCCCCAGTTATGTTTAGTTAAATTTATGTTTAGTTAAATTCTCACCCAGCATCGCTTTGTGATCTAAGAACAATTTCTGTAACACCCCTGAGTAGGACTTTGTAGGACTTTGCGGATGCGAGAAGGTTTAAAACCTGTGGCTGTAGGAGGTGGTGTTTGTAACGTGGTTTTTGTGCTGCCATAGAGGTTGGGAGGGATGAGGAAGGGTCTTTGCAGAGAGCTGGTCTCTGTCGCAGTGTGGATCGAGTCACTGGGCAGCGGTGCCTACTTGCAGGGGTCTTCTAGGTTAGAGGTGCAGATGGGATTTTCTTCGGAGATTTTTTCCTCGTGGCTTCCCGTTCCATGAGGGTTTCAGCTCCTCGCTTTGGTAGCGAACAACCGACTCGGCTGCCTTTAGCATCAGGAACGCAGTCAGCGTTGAGGCTGGGTGTCGGGAGCCTGCAGAGGAATCTTAGGAGGGGAACTGTGAGCCTTCAGAACCAAGAAGTTGAACTTGTCAAAGGTTTTTGCGAATGAGGAGTTAAACCTGCTTTTGGCAGGGTGGTGGCATAGGCCTGGCGGGGGGGAGTTGGCTGTTAACATCTATTCAGCTCCTTGTTTTTGCAGGGTGAGATGGGCCATCCCAGAAATCTGGGCAAGGAAAAGCGGTAGCGTTTGAACCCCGTGTTCTCATTCCAGGTTTCCACCGAGGACCGCAGCAGGTATGTCGAGGCCGTCGACGGGGTGGAGGGGGAGTTGTGCAGCGTCACGTTAGGTGGCTGGGACCGTGTATGTGTGACGTCCGGGGGTGCTGGTGGCCCCGTGCCGGAGATGACCCAGGTAAACGGGCACCTGTTGTGACTAGCAGGGTGGTGCAGTGTTCCCAAAAAGTGGTCTGAGCTGTGCCCATCAAGCTTGCCGGGTAGCGTACCCTGCTATCAGCACAATTATCCGTTTAGCGTGTCGTCCGTGTTTGTCTTTATATATTGACTGGCAAGCTCAGAGTTTCCCGATGAGCTGGTGAGTAGCGTAAGAGTAGTGTTCCCTGCAGAACGTGGCGTGGGAAGGGGGGCAGAGCGATGTGGGATTTGTGCCCCAGCTAGAGCCCAGGCCTTTTAGCCCTGGGGACATGAGAACTCAAAACCTGTTGTTTATCACCAAGGGAGGTGACTCAGGTGGGTGGTTTTCTTCTTTGCCAGAGGGAAACCATCGTGTCTGCTGGAAAAAAAAACCTGCATGTGAGGTAAGGAAACCAGTTACATTACTGGTTATATTCCAGCAGCAAAATAATTAACAAAATAATTCTTTTCATTAAAAAAAAATAGTGTTCATTCTGATCTGGTGATGGTAACCTGCTTACATCATCTAGCCTGTGATTCACCTCACACCTCTTACAAAGCTGGTTTTATTTCCCCAGTATCTCCCTCCGGCCGCAGACTCGTCGCAGGCTGTAAATGGGAAGAGGCCCTCTCCCTGTGTGCTGCTGAGCGCTGTAAAGGATTCAGCCCTCAAAGCGATTGAAAACAGCAGCACTTTGACCATGCAGCTGGTTTGCCGACGTTAGCCGGGGTTTCTTTCGATAGCCAGGGACACGTCATCTGGTTCGTCCTAGCCTGAGCCATTTGTTGTAGCAGGGAGGAGATCTGCAAAGCGCAAACAGAAGTAGCAAGGAAAGAAGGTTGGCTTAGCAGGGAGGAGGGAGCCATCCGAAATACGAAGAGGGCTCATCTGTTTTCAGCACCGGCTGTTGGCGCTGGAAACCAACCGGAGGCGTTGGGTAGAATAGGTGAAACAACAGCAAAGCGTCATTGGGAGGAAGCGTGCACGTGTGTCTAGCACGTTGTGGATGCCGTGGGCAGGGAAGTGCCGGGTTTAGAACCTGCATGTGTTAGCAGCGGACAGCAAACCCTGCTGTCTCGGCAGACAGGCGTGCAAAGATGCCTATACCCTGTCCTCCGACGTTAGAGCTGAGCGTCGCCAGTGTTTTCCGTCCTGGAGCTGTGAACGGTAGCAGAGGAAAATGCGTCGGTCCCTCGTGGAGGAAAATTTGCTGTGCAGATTTCAGACCCTCCGTTGGCAGGAGCAGAAGGGTGGCAAGCGAAGGCTGGAAATGGGTAGTGCCGGACAGATTTCCAAGTGCCATTTTCTGACCGTTAGGTTTTCTAGCATGCCTTTAAGCTGTTGAAGTTTGCGTTCGTTTCAGTACCCTCTCCTTTACCTATGTCATTTCTTCTATTTAAACTCAGCGGCCAAGGGGAGGGTGCAGAGAAGACGGAGCCAAACTCTTCTCAGAGGCACACGGTGGAAGGAGGAGCAGCGGTAGGCAGAAGTTTATACAAAGGAGATTCAGGCTAGGTATGACAAGACCTTTTGTTCACCGTGAGTATAGCCAAACAGCATTGAAACAGGTTGTCCAGAGGCACTGTGAAATCTCCATCCTGGGAGACAGGCCAGACTTGACTGGGCCAGACCCTGAGCGACCTGCTGGAAGTTAGCCCTGCTTTGAGGGGGGAGGCAGGGCTGGCACCCATCGGCCTCCCACCCACCCTCCCTTGTTCTGAGCTCCTCCGTCACTCCCCTGGAGTATAAAATATTGCCCCACCGCATGCTGCACTGCATAATACAAAAGAAGGGATAGAGAGTGTTATCCCACCGCTGCATTTCCACTTACCAGGTGGTTTTTTTTCATTTGTCAGTGATCGATCCACGAAATGGCACCTTGGTCTGCCACAGTCTACAGAGCAGCCCCGCTGCTCCCCATGCGCGAGCGCAGCCTCCAGGTTCCCGTTCCCATTAGACTACGCCGAGCTGTATTTTTGTTACGGTTTGTTTTTTAGTACTATCGTGTAAAAATGGGCAGCTTTAATGGGCTTCCTAGTTCATATCAGTTAAGCTTTTGAAACATATTCAGGTATCTTTAAATACTGCTGTGTAAGTTCCTTGTTTAATCTGACATATTCTGATTTATTATTTTACTGCAGCTATATCAGGCAGTACTTAAAAAAAAAAAAAAATCAGTGCATTAATTTTTTGCAGGCTGCCAGCTATATTAAGCCTCCGGCTTTACTTAGTTTTTGTCAATGTACGTAACCCCTTCCCCCTCAGATCTATGGTTAAATGTCTTCATTATTTTTATATTGCAGTGAAGCTTATTTATTTAAACCTTCCCGTTATCTTTGCAGTCAGACCTAATACCATTGGCTCTGAAACTGTGAAACTAATTAGAAATGAAAAATGAAGCTAGATTGGTTAGTTTTACTGCTGGTTGTAAAATACAGAAAGGAGCAGCGTAAAAGGAGAAAAATACAATGGAAATTACTCAGTCTGGGGCAAGGGGAGGAATCACAAAACTATGGCTGAGAAATTTCTTGGAAATGAGTTTTAACCTGATGATGTTACTTCACTGGTTCCCCATTTGGTCAAGTTTAAAAGCTGTTTCTTGAGACCGAGAGGCTTGGCTGGGCCCCGTTTGTTCATCTGCGTGTCTCAGGCATTGGTTTGATATGGGAGTTGGCGCTCCCGTGATGTTATTTTCTTAGAGTTTATTTGTCTAAGGCGACTCTATGGATTACTGTGAAGCTTTTATTTAATACTTCATTGCATGTAAGTTGGTAACTCACCACAGCTCTTGGCTTAAAGAAGCGAGGGCCGGTGGGGAGGAGGACGGTGCCGTTTTGTCGTGGAGGCTGGCAGTTGCGGGTTACGCTAAGAAAAGGTGAACAGTGCGATTCTCCCGCTGACAACTTTGATTTTGGCAAGAGGTGTGAAGCCTCGTCACCCCTGCGGCCATCCCCTGCCCAGGGGGTGCCTTCAGTCGGCTGCACCCACGCCAGGGTCAAGGTGAATTAGTCCCGAGTTTGCTCCGTAACGAGACAGGGATGTTTGTTTGCACGGGCTGTCACCGGATCTCTGACGGAGGTGCAGGGAATGATTTTGTAGGTGGTGTGCAGGTACTTTTCTCACGTGTCAGGAGGTTTCCCAAGCCAGGGTTATGCCGTTGGGGGAAGCGGCCCATGGGGAGTGTGGGTGCATTCGGGACGGGGAGCAGAATTTTGTCGTACCCTTTGCTTAGGACTAATTCCTTTTGGCTCCCCTAAAGTGCTCGCCTGGGCAGAAAGCTGACGTGCGACAGCTTCCAGGGCTACGTCGTCACAGGGCGAGCGACTGTGAGAGCTATTTTTGAAGTGAAAGGGGAGCGTTGTCATTCAAATAACGTATGTTTCTTTTGCGTTCCTGTACGTAAAATTGCTGACAGTTAGGACAGGCCAAGGGGCGCGAGCGTAACCCTTCTTGGCGGCAAAACAGGGACTTTTCTGAATAAGCTCTTTTAAAAGCCAAGTTAGGAAGAGAATAACCGGCATGTTCTTGCGGTAACGTACTCCTCCCCTCGTACCCCACGCTTACGGGGCGGGTGTTAGTGAAGGACAAGAGAAGATTGTATCAGATGTTAGTTCACAGAAATGAAAACAAGCTCTTCAAAGCACTGCTTTTGTCTGAAAAGGGAAGGGAACGGACGTGGTTTTCCCCTAAGCCGCTGGTTGTCTGAAACACTAACTGAAGCTCTTGGGAGCTGTGCCCCGGTCGGCTCCAGAGCTGCCCTCCGCCCCCCTCCTTTCCCCAGCATCACCCCCATCTTCCCCGTACAACACTGTGAATACGAGAGCGGGCGCTCTTTGTAACGTTTCCATTAAATCTGCTCAGAGCACGAACGCTGTCACGCGGTGACGCCGTAGCAGCCGAGCTGTGACCGAGCGCCCTGTTCGGCTGAACAATAACCCCCGACACAGGGACACCGATGATCCAGCACTTCCTTGCGGAGCAGGGGAAGAGTATTGTCACGGGAGTTAACAGTGTAAGTGGCTTCGCATAGCAATTTGCTAATCAAATTTGATTTCGTAATGAACGAAACTGACAATCAGCTTCTCAAATATAAAGGCCTCTTAGAGGGGAATCGTCTTCAACGGAAAGATTTAACTGGGATAACTTTTAATAAAGAGCACAGGATTTTTTTCCTTTCCTTTTTTTTTTTTTTTTGAGCAATCACTCTAGCAATTGAGTTGCATTAAGCAGCAGAAGATTGACAGGACAGTAACTACCTCTCTCTCTCGGAGTGCTGAGGTTACCACGCTACACACTCTATCAGCAAAGCTTTCACTTCAAAGAGATTTGTTTTCCTTACCTCTGTGTTTCAGAAATGCAGGTCTGCTCTGTAAAGTGACTCTATGAAAATGGCATCCGGCAGGAGCAGGGGGAAGCCTTTCGGGGTCCGTCGTCCCGCTTTGCCGCCCGTTTCTCGCTGTGACCCTTGCAGGGCCGCGACAGTTCAGGGTGGATTCGTTACTCGACGTATTCCGCGTTAATAGCAAACTGTCCCGCGGGCCAAAGGCTGCTGCCGGAGCTGCGAGACCGCGGGCTCAACTTCCTGCACTGGGAAACTAGTTAGTGGGGTGGAAGGTAAGAGGAGAATCCATCTCCCTCCTGCCTCCAAGGGAGCAGGCAGCAGTAAAAAAAAGCAATAAAATAAAATACAAAACGTTTTTATATGTCATTCATTAGTCAGCAGATCTGACGCTGCAAATTTATATATATATATATACACATACATAAACACATACAGAGAGCAGATCTCTCATGTGAAAAGGTGCCATTTTTTTTTTCTAAAGAGTCCCTTTCCAAACTAGAACAGCACTTTAAATAGGTTCCTCTTAAAAGAAAAAA
>NW_009620535.1:0-21578 GCF_000690535.1 Cariama cristata | reverse complement strand
TCATCCAGAGCCCCGGAGGGAGCGACGTTGCCAGCCCCTCGGGTGCCGTGGGCAGCCCGAAAACTCCCGCACAGCTCTACCTCCCGCTCCCGCAGCCCTCCGGCCTGGCCCTGCCCCTGCCCACGCTGCAGACGGGGGCTCCCACCGCAACCGCTAACCTGGTTGCGGCTCAGCCGTGCTGTAGCACTAACAGGACCGGCATGCATCGGCCTGTTAGAATACTTTTGTAATTGGGTGAGAAAAACCCACCCCCTTGCCTGTAAAGAATATTTAAGCCCCGTTTATAATAGGTCAGAAGTGACACCCAGTCACACCGCAGCGGAGGGCTCGTCCGCCCGCGCAGGGCTGAGCTAAGTTGACCGAGCAAAGCCACGACCAAGTTGTTGCTGGTAATGCGTGGGGTTTTCTTCCAGAACGTGGATATGGAGCCCTAGTCAGTTCAGTATTTTATTTTTTTTTTATTATTTTTTTGGAAAGCCAAGTTTGCCTGTCCCACATTGATTCTGCTCTGAGCCGGTTTGCAGAGTAACCATTTGTAAGACAAAAAATTGTGCTGTCACCTTCAACTGTTGACCTAGAAATCAAACTTCTTAGGACAGCTGTCCTAACACTCAAAAACTTTCTTTCACAGTTAAGAAATTTCCTGCTGTACTAATTATTCTTTCTTTTTTTTTTTTTTTTAATAATTAGTTTTATTTTTGGTTGCAATCCTTATTTCAAGAGTGTAAAAAAAAAAGTCAGCATTCACACGAGTCTGCAGTAGGTTGAATCGTGATCCCTGCTGCGTGTAACTTGTGGGTATCAGACTGTTCTTCAATTTTTTATTTTTTATTTTTTAAACAAGCTGTTCCCAAGCTGGTTCTCCACCCTCGCTTTCCTTTTCCTCTTCCAGCGGGAGCCGGCAGACCGAAGCTCTGGGGTCTGCGGCCGAGCAGGGAGGGGGAGCAGGGAAGGGTGGCAAGAGAACCAGCGTTGGGGAAGGGGGAAGTCAAACCAAGGGAGAGGGGACTGTACAATTGCATTGAAAAGCAGTTCAGCAAAAAGCGCTCTCGTCGGACAGCTTTAAGAACAATGTGAATAAAGACTTAGCAACTTGGGTAGGAATCTTCAAAAATTCTATAAATGTATACTTGAAATTCTGTTTGTATTAAAAAAAAAACAAAACAACAAATTGCATTTTCTTCTTTCTTTTAACACTGTGTAAAAGAACATTATGCATGTGAGTGGTTTGAGAATTAAATGGTTTAATACTCAGATCCTTGTCTGTGTCTTGTAGCTGACTGGTCTGATCCGACGTTGATTTTTCTCTTTGCTGCCCACTTCAAATCAGCCGTGGGGCGAAAGCCAGGGCCCTGCCCCAAGCTTCGCCCCGTGGGAGAGGCTGGGCTGTGCCAGGCTGCTTCGCCTGGCATCTTCGGTAACCTCGCTCCTTTTTTTTTTTTTTTCTTTTTTTATGAGCTTTGTCTCACCCCTTCTGCAGGCTCAGCCCTGGTTGGTCTCACCAGGTGGAGAAAGCTGCCCCGATGCCTGTTGCGGCAAGAGGGCTTTCCCGGCTGCCGAGGGCAGGTGAAGCGTTTCGGTTCAGTGCCCTGCTGGGGAGAGCCAGGCAGCGCCTCCGCCCTCCTCTTTCCCCAGCCTCCATCTCCGCAGCCCGGAGCACAACCCCGAAGGCAGATCGTGTGGTTCTGGAGCCGCGCAATCAGGTAAGCGAGCAGAAAATGGGATCCAGCAAGAAAAGCCACAGTGGGGACTGCCAGAGTAGGAGAGGGAGGGGAAGAGCTGCTTTCCAAACTCTTAGTTGTTTCCAAAATGCTCCCCTTGTTCTTCCAGGGCCCCAGCTTCTGCATTACACACCCTGCTTCTTTCCGAGGTATCGCCCCAGGCAAGCACATCAGCACGGAAAGAGGCCGTGCTTTACAGGTCTCCTAAGCGTGTAGGGGACCGATTGCGCCGTGACACAACAGCGGCGGTGACTCCGTATCCAAACCACCTACCGCTTGCAACACCAACACAAATGCTCAAACCTTCCTACAGGGGAACAGGAGAGAGAGTCCTGCAAAACCCCTGACTGCTTCCAAAACCAGAGACAGAGCGACCAAACGCCCGTCCAGACCAGCTCGGTCACCGTAACTCCCTCCTCGCTCCAGCCCGTCTCTGTCACCGTAACTCCCTCCTCGCTGGGCTTGCTGTGGCAGTTGCCGCCGAGAGGAAGCCTTTATAAAGGCAGGTGTTTCGCTGGTTTTACAAAATCCGGAGTAAATCACACACTGGGGAGTGCTGTGTGCTGGTGTTTGAGCAGCTGCCTGCGCACAGCACTTCCATAACGCGCTGACGACAGCCCGGGACCACGCTTTCACTGCCCTCTTTGTTTGAAAGACCTGCCCTAAATACAGAAATCAGAGGGAAGCTCACCACGTTTGCTTTGGCATCTTGAAGGCAACCCTGTCAGGGGTCCTACCGCCGCATGGCCACCTTGTGCGGACCAGAGGTCGGATCAGACACGATGGGGCACGGCAGCCGGCCAGGACACCTCAAGCTCTAGGAGTAAACTTGCAGGTGAATTAAGAGATTCTTTAAAGAGAGTAACAGATACTGGTTACTTTACCTGGGCATCGCTTCATAGACACCCCCACTTCTAACTCTTAGCGTGGAGCTAGTTTGACTTACGACTCAAAAAGACAAATTCCCAGCCTTGGCTATGCAAGGCTTTCGCTAGCGACCGCTTGACACTTGGACACGTGGGAGATGCCAGAGCTGTCGGCAAGCAGGGCTCGGGTGTTCGGCAGCTCTTCCACCCACCGGCCCTTCACCCTTTTTTTGGTTTCTGGCCCAGCCAGCCCACGCCGTTTGGCGGCTGCTATTCCACCGACCTCTCCAGCGTGGGCTTGTTCTGCTGGGACTGGGGAGCGCAGGGAAGGGCCCGTTGGTTGAAAAAGGAAAGTTTAAGTCAGTCTAGGAAGTGATTTAGTGAAAACTGTCCATTCAGAGATCGGTTTGTTACATACAGATCTACAGGTTTTTAATGAACCAGGGGATCAGAGTTACAGTTTGAGGCCCGAAAGGGAGGAGGGTCGGATAGAAGACCGACAGCGATGCTGGACTCGGGTTTGGGTGCCACAAAAATACTGGTGCCGGAAAAAATTCAGCTTCCCTTTGAATGAAGGGCGGAGCAGGTGAGGTGCCCTCCGAGCTCCCCCCAACCTGACAGAGCAAGGGGGAGCGGTAACAGCCCAGCTGGATACAGTCCCTCCCTGCAGCTTGCACCAAACAGTAAGACCAACCGCCCCCGGAGCAGCCCGGGCTTTGCGGCAATACCCTACTGCCCCTTTTCCAGAGGCAGAGGAGGGAGCAGCGAGGCCCTGACAGCCCCTTTAGGAGCAAGGATCAGCTATTCTACCCATGAAGATAATGGTGTTGAGAGCAGCTTCCCGGATGAAAAGCAGGAAGGGTCTGTTGGCATTGAAGATTATTCTGTTCATGGGGAAGGAACGGCCGGAGACGGTGACCGCTGTAGCAGCTGATGCCTCGCTGCCTTCTTCATTCACCTACCGACCAAAAGAGAAGGTGGGATTAAAAGATGGGCGTTAGGCAGGACGCAGAGGGCTCGCCGTCCTTCTCCACAGAAGGTGGGTGCCAAACTCCCGCCTCCCCTCCGAGCCCCAGATGGCTGAGGAAGTGAACACCATGGGTTCAGAGCTATTTTTTTCTTTTAATGCTTCATGTTTTTAAAAGCAAAGAGGAAACAAAACAAGGCTTACCTCGAGGAAGGCTTTGTGGAAAGCCTCAGATACGTACAGGTCTGTACGGCCCTCTGCAATGATACCTGACGTACAAAATAGAGAAAGTTAAAACTATGGTTTTGGACAACAGCTCAAGAGAGAACACGCTTTCATCCTTCATGGCCTGTGTTCAAGCAGAAGGCACGTCTCCCCTAAAACCGAAATATCCTCCACTAACTGCAATTGATTGCTCAACTCCCATGTCCTTAGCGCCGAGCAGGGCTGCATGTCCACAGTGGGACTTGACCACAAGCCCATCATTGACTGCGGCAACTTCTAAATGCTTTCATGTTCTCGTTCTTCATGTGCTGCTGCGCTTACTGCCCTGGTGCCTGCGGAGGGATGGTTACCCCCCACCTCCACTTTGTACCACCCCGTCTCCACATCTGACCTGGGAGTCTGGCATTTTCTGGACTGAAGAGATCTTCCAGCCCCATTTTTCTCAGCTTCTCCTTGACACTGAAGCTGTCCTCGATGCGGAAACGAGGGAGGTAGACGAAGAGAGAGACCTCCGTCATGGAGTCTATCCAGTCCTGCAGCTTCTCCGATGTCAGGTCTCGCTCCACCTCCACCAACGGCGTCCCAGCATTGGGCAGGACCAGCACCATCGTGATATCGTCCCCTTTGTAAGGCAGCTCCAGCACCTGGACTTTGTCTTGGGGGATGGACGCGTGGCGGAATTTGGACTCTTGGTACATAACCGGGACTTTGCAGGTCTCACCGTGAGCTTTATGAAATAAATCCAGTTTTGTGTTTGGAGCTGGGAACTGCGATTTCCAGTGCCCCTGAGAGGGAGAGGGGGAGGACAAACATGAGCATCGTGTTTCCCCCAGGGAAATGGGCTGCTCGCCCAGTTTTGTTAGCCATACCTTGAAATAAATGGTGTTGACGAGGACCAAGACAGTGAGATCATCAATACCTCTTTCTGGGATCACTTCTGTAATGCGCTTCTCTGTCTTGTTAGCCACCCACTCATTAATGATCTTCCTGGAAAGTTCTGGCTTCTCCTGATGGAAGAGATCACAAAAAAAAAAAAAATTAAGTCAAGGGTTTTAAACACCTCTTTGTATCCCTTCTGCAGGAGACAGGTTAACAAGGTGTGTGCTTGGGGAGAAGGCTGCTCCCAGCGTAGTGCTGCAGCGCTTGGAAACGAGGAGTGGGGAAGGGAAGGTGGTTAAGGTGAGCTGGGACAGGGGGAGCTGCATCCCACACTCCCTCCTGCCTTCACTGATGTCCCACGCACCCAGCGAGGGGCACTCCCTGCGGGCACAAGATAAGGATGCAGCAAAAGCAGAAGGATGTGGGGAAAAAAAACCACACAAAAACAAGAGAGATCCTGAGTAGTTCAAACTCACTTTGAAGTTCAAGGGCCAGAGTTTCGCTCCATAAACTATTTCACTAATGTTCTGGTAAGTCTCGTTAAAGACCAAAGATTTCTCCCCGAAGAGGCGGTTGGCTGACACCAGCTCTGAGGACTTGTTGGCTTTCTTGTAAAGCCGGCAGTTTAGCTTGGCGAAGAAGAAGTGGATCTGGTCAGATGTCTTTTCCGAAATGGTGTCAAATCGAAAGACCTGGAGGAGCCAAACAGCGAGAAGGAACCCATGAGCAGGCTCTTGCGCTCCCACAGCAAGTGGCGACACAGCCTTTGCCCGCTGCTCAACAGCCTAAATCATGGAGCCAAGAAATTTGCAGGCCCTCAGAGCTTCACCCTCCGTATTTAATTCAGAACCCAAATCTACGTAAGAGCAACATACCACCAGCCCAAGCCCTGGTTTTGGAGAGGCCAAAACGGAGGATTAAAGGCTGCTCAGCACGCGGAGGTACTGCTCCTCTTTCTAACTCCGGCTTCCTTGCTCTCCATGCTCTGCCTCTGACTGGTCCCAGCTTCTGACTGCCTTTGACCCAGCATCTTGCCCAAGAGCAGACTCCAGCTCTTGCTCCCTGAAGCTCCTTCCCTAGAGCCATCGGCAGGGTGCCTGTCTGGATCTGCCTCCTTCTCTGCCTCCGTTCCCCACCCACGTTCCTTGCCCCAGCTGTCAGGGGAAGAGGCGTCGCGCTGTACGTGTCTGTCGCAAACGGGGCCATCGCGGAGCTAGACCCTTTAGGTGGTTGTGCAGAAGACACGCTATGGTCTTGGCGATGATCTTCTCTGTGCATTCCGACTCCTGTCAGGGAGCAGGTTCTGCCTTGGCATGTGAACCACACGGCTTCCTCCAATGCTGTTAAAATTAAGCTGGGTTATGCACAGCGTTCACAAACCTCCTACCACACCGCAGCGAGAGCCTCACACGAGATGAGCATTGAGCTGACGGGGCCTGGAAGCAGCGCTCGGGTCAGCGCGGGTCACAGGGGAACTCACAAGCTTTGTGCTAAACCCTCCTGTAACGATGCCAAAGGCCGCTCCTTCCCAGGAGCAATTCTCATGGCCTGTTGAGTAACTCCGGTACATCTGAGCTATTTTTGCAGGGAATGGGAACGTGTAGCAATCGTTTTGAGGGTAGTTTTCTGCAGCACAGTGAATTTTTTCTTATCTGCTCCCAGCTGCCAGCTGGGAGAACAGTTATGATTTGCCTACTACTATCCAACCTCAGGGCTTTAAGGCACAGAAAATCCCACAGCACGTTGCTCCAGGATCTCTGGCACCATTTCCTATGAGGCAAAGGTGATGTTACCGGCCCTTTTTTAGGGAAAAGGGGGGATTAGGAATGCAGCTCTGCATCCTGGGTGGCTCACTGAGAGAAGGGTCCCCTTCCCGTGGGAAGGGCTGGCTAGAGGGGAAGGCACGAGTGAAGATTTTGGAGATGTGTTTGACTGCTCTGCTCTGCCCAGACTGTGTAGGTAACAGCAGAGATCCCACCGTTACTCCAGAGGCAGGATCTGTAAGGACGGCGGCAGCGGGGCCAAGCGGAGCGGTTTGATTCCCATCTCCTCGTTGCAGGGAGAAGAGCCCCTCTGGGCTGTAGGCTCCCATCTGCGAGGAAGGTACGGGCAGTACCAAAGCCCACGCGGCAGATGAGGACACTCGCAGTTGTCAGGTGAGCGGGTCTGACAGTGAGGAGAGTGCTCGGGCAGGCAGGGAGTTTACTGGTCCCACAGAAGAGCCAGAACTCAGGATTACCTCTCAGTCCAGGACCAGAGCTCCCCACTCCGAGTTTAGGAGCCACGGCTGAAGGACAGCCTCCCGGTGTACCGGCTGCCCTGCCCGGGAAGCTCAGGTCTTTGCGGTGCTGCTGTAACACCGCCCCACGCCACCCGACAGAAGCTGTTCAGTCCTGGCTGAGCGCTCCGACTGCTCTTACGCTTACTGCAAGGAGACCCTCAAGAAGTAACCGACCTCGCTGTGCTCCCACAGGGTGGTAGAGCCCTGGAAGCCAGGTGGGCTGCAGGGTGTCCTGTGTGTCTTGGTTTTGTCCCAAGGGAGAGAGAAGGAGTGTGAAAAAGAGCCTCTCCCAATGGGACTTGATACTGTGGCTTTTCCTGCTTTCTGTATAAGAAAAGGCGTAGCTGCCTGCTCGGCTACCTGCTTGCCCCAGCTGCAAGAAAGAAATGGTTCCCATTCCCTTCCCTCATCTCCCCAGTGGGCTTCCTTTCCTCCAGACAAAAACTAACCTCTCAAACCCAGAAAATCCAGCCTGAATGCCAGATCCAAATAGGGAGGCAGAGGGAAGAGCTGGGATCTAAACCAAATCCCGAGACAAACAGCCCGTGGAGGTCCTTCCCGGGGGCTTGTTTAAATAAAGGTCTCCCTTCCCAAACCAGGGAGCCATCCTGACCCAGAGAGCCCTTCAGCAGCGGTCAGCCACTATCAACCTTTGCTGTCATTCAGACCCTGGTGACAGCTACAGAAAAAGGCTGAGGAAAATGCCACCGACCTCCATGAGCTGCTGGAGGGTGCTACCACAAGCTCCGAGCTTGGTCATGGCAAAGGCTGTAGAAATGCTGAGGGGTGACATGAAAATATTCTCCCCGTTGTCCTTGGAGTCAGCCAGGTACTTGTAGAAGACAACAGCAAAGCGCGAGTTGGCCTTCGACAGCTCCCAGACCCGGGGGTTAGTAGACTCCGGGAGCTTGCCCTTCCCTGGTTCTTGCCCCTCGCCCTCCTGGGGCTTCTTCTCGGGGTTGCGATAGATGCAGATGGGATTCACCGGGATGTCACGCGGCTTTGCGGTGCAGATGTCTTCCACGACGTAGTGCTCAGGGGCAGCCAGACCCCAGACACTGAAGAGACACACCACAAAAAGATGCATTGTCCTGGAACCAGAAAGAGAGAGCTTATACACAGTCGTCTGCCTAGAAACCCCCGACGCTGCCGCCACAGCCCACAGGCCCCATTTCAGCCAACACCAGAGTGACAGGAGCCCCACGGTCCTCTCTCTGATCCTCCTTTTGTCCCATACGTGCAGGATAAAGCAGAAGGAGAGGACAGACAGTCACTACCAGCAGGACAAGCGTGCCCCTGAGCACACATTGCTTTTGGAAACACCACACCGAAAATGGTGCTTTCCCAGAGCCCTGGGTGCCCTCTTTGGGTTTTTTTTGGTTTTTTTTTTGTTTTGTTTTGTTTTTTAAGCAGCAGGCTCAGCCCTGACAAGTTTGTACAAAGACGGCTCCACAGACCACTTGGCCTTCGACAAAACGTTTTTGACCATTTCCTTCCCCTTTTCCCTGAGGGAATCTCCTAGTTTTCCTGTCTTTTTTTCTACCTTGACCTGAGCTCCTCTGTCCCCTTGAATTACTGTCGGTGCTTTCAGGCTCACCTCAGCTTTACACCATTGCAGTTACTGATGCAGGAAACGCCATGGCAGAGAAGAGAGGTGGTAAGGAAGAGATCTCCAGGGGAGTTGGTCTCTCCATGCATTGAGCATCTTAAATCTCTAAAAAGCGTATTTTATAAGCACGTATGGTATAGCTGGGTGGATCACAGTTATTCCTGTCCAAAGTTGACAACACCTCAATATAAACTGACTGTCCCTGGTAGTTGAGGAAGGCAGGCTAGTGTTAATAACCATGTTCCAGCAAAAGGTGGTCTCTGAAAATCTCCCAGCAAGGCAGAGATAATTTATGTTTTCCACCTTTGCTAAAGCAGAGGATCTGCACATCCCATCAGCTCTGGCAGCAAGGCCTCGTCAGCCATCCTAGGGTTGATTAAGTGGCACACAAGATCGCCTGGGCACTGTGGTTTTGAGATGCCCTTTACATGACTACGTTGGGTTTGTTTCCATACCCCGTGGGAGGAAGCTCACGGACCGCAGCCACAACAGCTCAGGAAACGACTACTGGAAAGGGCTGGCAGCCCGCCCAGGACTTGCCCGCTGCAGAAGACTTTCTCAAAGATACATCTGACTCCGGCAGGTCTCTGCCTGCCCCCACGTACTCACTGCCCCAGCTCCCAGGCACTGCCTCCTGAGTAACTAAATGAAAGTTCAGCTGCACCGAGCACTGGTGACCTCCGTGTTTGTGCTCGGGCTGGTGCTGGTGGGCCAGGACCTGGGGGAGGAAAACAGGAGCAGCTCCAGGGCCGATCTGGGACGCAGGAGATCTCTAGGCTCTTTCACAATCCCCTCCCTGGGCTCTTGGGCAATGACTTCATCTCGTCTCCAGTTTCTCCGCAAAAGCAGAAAATTACCTCATTTGGCACCAAGACTGTACGGAGCCCCAGGGGGCCCTCTCTAGCATACCCTAACAGCATAGCAACAAGTACTGCAAGAAAACATGCAGAACAAGACGTACTTGCTCAAGCCGCAGCCACCGCTCTTGCTAGTAACAACAAACAGATTACCTTTCAAAAGGTTTAGGATAGATGCAGCACAACAAAGGGAAAAAAAAAAAAAAAAAAAAAAATCTAAAAGGGGAGGGAAGTCAACCAAATACAGAAACAAGAAACAACACCCAGGGCAGGAGGGCGAGAGAAAGGAAAACTATTCAGACTATTAAAAGTACTCCAGGAAGCGCTGCTCTTCTGAACCTTTTACTCCTACAGGGGAAAAAAAAAAATAAATCAGCCAGCAACAAGCCAGGCACGCTTCTGTGCTCTGCAGCCATGGGGCCAGGACCAGAGCCACCCTTCGCTGCCTGCCCGCAGCCGTCCCTCACCCACGCTTAATTCTCCCTGGCTCCAGCAGCACGGACGTGCCTGCGGCCGGTCCCACCGCAGAGAGGACACCCCGCTGCGGTCCCTGCCCTGTCACTCCGCTCACCTCCGAGGGAAGGCATGTCCACAAGCACCTTCTGATCTGCCTGTGCAAGTGCAACCGTCTGCTTCTGTCAAGACAGAGGCAGATCGTGGTGTCCACCATCACATAAAGTGCTGATGATCTCACACTTAAAACCCAAAGCACAAGAGTGGGGAGAGCACCTCAGCTTCATCCTATCCTGATTAAATGGAAGACTCCCTGTTTCTACTTCACAGTAAAACCCTGACTCCATCAACTTAGAGGAGATACAGGACTTCACACCAATGCCTTAAATCAAATTTATCAGCCACTACAGCTACCTCGGCCCCTGACATGTCTCTTACAGGCAAGAGCCCTTGCTATTTCTTAAACCAGCTCTTTACTGTAGCACTTGGCCAAAAAGCACTCCTCCTCCCTCCACAGCTCTTAGCATTCCCTTTTCCCCTGCAGCACTGCCACACACTCCATATGTCAACTGCTTGCATCCTGGAAAGATCCCAAAAGTATTACTGCAACATCACTGCCAGAAAGGGGTCGCTGGCAAGGAAGAATGTAAAAATTAGAAAGGGCTCTTTTTTTTTTCCTGCTTCACCCCTGTAAGAAGTGTAGAAAGCCAAGAAACGAGTTGCTGAACACCAATGCCTTAAATCAAATTTACCAGCCACTACAGCTGACTCGGCCCCTGACATGTTGTCTCTTACAGGCAAGAGCCCTTGCTATTTCTTAAACCAGCTCTTTACTGTAGCACTTGGCCAAAAAGCACTCCTCCTCCCTCCACAGCTCTTAGCATTCCCTTTTCCCCTGCAGCACTGCCACACACTCCATATGTCAACTGCTTGCATCCCGGAAAGATCCCAAAAGTATTACTGCAACATCACTGCCAGAAAGGGGTCGCTGGCAAGGAAGAATGTAAAAATTAGAAAGGGCTCTTTTTTTTTTCCTGCTTCACCCCTGTAAGAAGTGTAGAAAGCCAAGAAACGAGTTGCTGATTCAGCTCAAAATCAGAAGGCTCCAGGGAAGCGTAGGGACGCTCCCCCATCCCATGCCTGCTGTGCAACGCAGCTGGGCTCAAGTCAGCGCAGGCCATTTCCATCCCACTGCTTCTCATCGCCACGCGAAAGGATGACTGACTGGGCTTGCAGACCCACAGCCCATCCTCCAGCAACTGCCAGACCAAACTTACCACTGCTACCTACAGCGGCGTGAACATCCCACAGCACCCATGCCGTCTGCTTAAAGAGCCCAGCAAATGTTAAGGAGCTCCCACCGTTTTGAGATTGACTTAGGCTCTTGAGAATAAAAGCCTTCCCCATCCCCTCATACCCCAAAACCAGAGTTCAAAGCGTATCGGCAGTGCTCTTTTACAGCTGGGCAAGAGATCAGTGATTACTCAGGACAACCTGACCTTATGAATTGCTCTCCGCACCATGAAGCATTGCTACAGGTTGGGGATAAAAGTCAAGCATGACACTTTAGTGAGCTGTACAGAAGCGAGCTTTCGTCAGAGCCCTCTCAAAATGGCTCCTCGGGCCCATGCCCAAAGCGAGAGAACACTGGCAGCAGCTACAATTCATAGGCTCCTACAAAGGGAAAAGAACCTGTTACAAGGAATTAATTAACAATGAAGATTAGCAGAATCTGTTTCTCTTACCTGCCCCTGTACCTCCAGCCTTCTGCTTTTAGGATGCGAGTGCAAACCGTTCAGAGGACAGACAGCCTTGCTTGAGCCCAAACCAGTCCAAAGCAGTTTCCCCACTGGATTTCTGTGCTCAAGCAGAGCCCAGACGAAAGCAGGGGAGGGTGGGAGGGGAGTAGGATGCTGAAGCCAAAGGCTGATGACCAGCTGCAGAAGGTTAAGCAAAGAGCAGGGAAAAAAAAAAAGGCAGCAATGTTTAGTTTGGAAGAGGTTTTAAAGTTCAATCTGACAAGGGAAAGTTCGACCACCTACCCCATGCCAGTGCCAGACGCCTTCAGTTCTTGCCAATAGAAAATTAACTGCTTATAGCATAGAAAAACACACTAAAGCTTTCAAGAGTTCAAATAAAAATGTGATCTAAGGTATTTATAAATCTCACTTCGGTATCTTGTAGCTCAGCAAAATGTTTCCCTCCGCCCTGAGCCCC
Organism: Cariama cristata; assembly: GCF_000690535.1. NCBI lineage: Eukaryota > Metazoa > Chordata > Aves > Cariamiformes > Cariamidae > Cariama > Cariama cristata. The sequence continues at coordinate 9,503 of NW_009620535.1, read as the reverse complement.
ATCGCCCCCCCGTTCCCAAACAGGTACAAGTTGGGAGGAACTGCCCCGCTTCAGGCTCTGCAGTTTCAAGTACATCCCCCCTGAAATACATTCACCTTTTCACTCACACAGCTGGAAAGCTGAGGATTAACAGCATTTCTCCCCATCTCCAGCCCATGCGTAGCAGTTTCGGGAGCAGGACCGAGCAACACAATTTCCGATCCAGGATATATTTGCTCTACAAATTCAACAGCGTTGCCTCCTGAACACCAAAACCCAGGAGCTGGCTGGCTCAGCAGCTGCTAAAGCTGGCCTGTTACTGGCCTCTAGTAAGAGCCCAGGTCTAAACGGAAAACGCAGCCGCAAACTGGTTTGGGGGAAGTAAAAGACCTTACCATACCAGTAAGGGCTAGAATTAAATGGGACAGATTAAGAAAATAAATGAAAGAATGACATGCTCTGGACCCAACTTTGCTTTCATGGGCTCCCCTCCATAGCCTGGGGCCACAAGCGTCACTCTTAAAAACTGCCTGTGCCCAAGATAACATCACTCTTGAACTCTCATCGGTTCTATAGTCAGGGATATCTTCATCAAAACCAAGCACAAAAGCTACACAAACCCCCTCTGAACACTGCCCAGTAACACGCACAAACACCTACTCCTCAGAATTGCTTTCTGCCTGACCTGCGAGGCAAGCGGGCGAGTAACCTGCAGGTTAGGCATTTGTCGTCTGCTCCAGGAGCTACAACGCCCTCCATGAGAAAGGACCTGTGCATCGTGCCTTGTTGCTCCAAGGGGCTGCTGGTTTAATTTTCCAAGTTAACTCACACGCTTGCGGGTCCCAGGGTCTTCGGGGTGAATTAGGGATCCCCCACACCCAGCAGCGAGCAGCAGGCAGGCATCCAAGCACGCGTTTCCAGTCACCCAATGCTCAGAGGTAGTTTAAAGCAGGAAAAACAAGAACAAACACCTATTGCATTTTGCGCATCCCATAGAGCTTAAGCTAACGTGAATGAACTCTTACCAGTGTGACAAAGTACGCTGGTATTGCAACTGCATGCTCGCTTTACTATAAAAGAGAGGCCAAATGCCTAAAACTGAGCATGGACATCCTTTCTTTAATGATGGTGGCTCTATTAACAGCAAGGTTAATTCCAGAATTGACACCATAGGGCTGAAGGGATCTGTGAGCTGCCCAAGCCATACCCTCTGGGGTAGCAGGCTAAATATACATTTTGAGTGCAGCATGTAAGTAGCAATTTATTGCTGGTTCAGCTGAAAGCAACAACCCAGCCCTCACACCTGAGCAGAGCTACACCAAAGGAAGCATCCAAAATGACAAGGGTGTTAATACAAATCAGGAGCTGCCTTGTTGCTTTAGCAGAGGGACTGGTTTTCTCCCAAAGCAGGGATCAGATGGCTCAAAACCAACAAGAACCAAAGCTCTAAGCCTGGCAGCCTGGGGCAAGAGAGACCAAGCATCACGCCTCGGTTTTAGTCTCTCTCCCGCACTCGTAGACCCAGAGACAGGGAATCGGAATTCACAGTTATGGGGAAGAAAGTTACAGAAACAACTCAAGACGTCCCAGCCAGGACGGGGGACCCCTTCGCTCCTGGGCGCTGCCGCCTGTTCCAAGCGCCCGCAGAGCGGTGCGGTACAGCACACCGCTGCCTGCCATCTCGGGGAGCAGATCACAAGCTCTGCTCCCCGCTTTTCAGAGAAAAGAGCCCAGAGCAGCTTACAGCAGCAGGGAGAGAGTATGTTTTCTCCACATGCTTGTGCTGTTCTCCGAGTTGTCCCTCTTTTTGAGAAGCTGGAACCAACCCATAAACATACCTGAGTAGTGAGCAGGAACAGAAATTTGCCTAGATTTTGGGTTGTGCTTTGGGTGCTCACTGTTGAGTTTTATGGCGACACGCGGGGAGGAAGACTCATGCACTCGGAGCGAGATGGGATCAAGAAATGCTGTGCTCTGGGCTAGCCTTTTCTAGCTCCCTTCTATTCTGCTATCCATACCCAAAGGGCAAAAAAAATTTCTAGCAGCTGCCACCCACTTGAACCCAGTCTCCCCTCTTTCCCGTATACGAAAGCCTTCAAGTTTCCCCAAAGCTCTCCTGACGCAGAGCAGCCACTGTTCCCTTCCAAAGGGATCTGACTCTCCCCTCCAGATTTTCTTGAAAATCTAACCATTGCAGAAATACAGCTTGCCTTTTTTTTTTTCCTCCTCTCCTTCTTATGTGAGTACCTGAGCATGCTGGACCCTCAGACTAGTTGGAAAAAGGGAAAGGAAGCCATCACCAACTGAAACATCCAGTTTTCTGCCGGATCGCTCACTAAATACAATTCTCTTTAAAGGAACTGAATGCTTCAAGTCATCCAGCAAGAAAGTACAGCTACGTGGAAGTGCGAGGGGGCCTAACAATTAGCAGTGATGGGCTTCAGCCCAGCAAAGCACAGACCTCAGACTGGATCCACGGTGCCTGAACTCAAAAGTAGAGATACAGGTAATAACCGTTATGCATAAACTCCCAGGGCAGAAGGCTGTGCTTGCCCTGGAATGGAAGGAACAGTTTTTCAGCAAAGCAGCAGCTTATTCTGTATCAACTACCTTCAGCCAGTCTCAGGTTTATAGCCAGCTAATGACTTGTTAAAGCCCACAAAAAAAAAGGAGAAAATTAAAAGCCACAAAGCAGACGGTGGAGCAAAGCTTATTCTCACTTTAAGGCAAGTTCCAAAACAGGCTCAACATTAGAGGCACACCGCTTGCTCCTTGCTCTGAAGGATTTTTGTTGTTCTGTTTTTTAAATACGTAAGATTCTTTTCGAGCAATTAGCAACACTGACTGAGCATCCTTTCTTGTTCACCTCTGGTGAACACATGAAGAAGCCACTTTGTTTCCAGACACAGTCAGAAGAGAACAGACCAGACCTCCAAACAGAGGTATGTGGCTTCTCTGCTATTTAGCATCTTTGATGCTCCAGCCCAGCAGAGAACAAACACACCTTCACCTGGAGAAAGTCTTGCACAGGCAGTCTTGCGGAGTCTTACACCTCACGCAAAACTTAGAAGAATGCACATTCATCCCAGACAGAAAATGAGAGATATTTCAAAGTGTTCTCCATTAATTTATCATTTAATATAAATGCTGACAGAAAAGCAGATAAGACCTTGTAGACACTTTCATCTATTTACAAACCAAATAGTGAATCATCACCTTTCCACTCTTTTTTTCTTTTTTGTTGAATCTGCCACTCAAAGGACCCTTAGACACTATGTGGAAGCAAGGTGAAGTTGAGTCAGTTTTAAGGGAGAGAAAAGCAAGGTGATGAAGGAAGAAGAAATAGCATTTCAACATATGGCTTTTTGTATATAACCACCATGCACACACAATAGGTCTCCACTTCCTTGTTCTTTAATACAAAAGTGACACTGTGGGCCCTATAGTTCTAAAAAAAGAAAGAAAGGAGACAAATACTGACTTTCAGATCTCTGGATCCTCTTGCCTTTTGCCTCCTTCCATCCGCTCTGTCCCATTTCAGCATAGTATCTAGGCAGTTTTTCTTTCAAATTTAAAAAGTGTATTGCTGGAGTGAAGACACCGGGAGTTGGATATAGCAAACTCTTTCTTCTACTCCTTTTGTCATCTCAAGAGTTTTCCCAAAAGGTAGTAAAGCATCTAACCTTTCCAGGAAAGAGGCATCGATGCCTTGTTGTGCCTCTGAATGTCTCCCCCGTGACCAGGCCTATGTCTAATAGACTTCAAAATTCCCCTGAACTTGCAAAGAATTCAGTTTATGGAATTCTTCTCATACGTTCTAGTTAATCTCTACTCCTATTAAAAATGTTTTGATAGTTACAAACAATAAATATTCACAATATCAACTCAGAGTCAGCCACTGCCATAAAGGCTCCAGAATTTTTTTTTGATGAGGAAAAGAAGCAGGAAAGGAAGAAAACAGCAGAAGGAGAAGAAAAGCAAGAAAAGAACCAGTTCAAACAGAAAGAGAGAATTCAGGACATTTTGTTTAGCACTGATTTATGAGAACAGCAGACAAGGAATTTCACTTATCCAGGAGCCTAAATAAATTCAAGAAATAGTTCATAACCTGACTCAACAAATCTCATGGTCTCCTTGATTACCTAGACTATCCTTTTTATTTTATTTTTTGTTAAATATACCTCTGCAGGGCACAATCACATACAATCAATACGATTGGAAAATTACATGAGCTCTATCCCAAGCATATATGCACCAATGTTAAAAAGTTATTTAAAAAACCAACCAAACAAACAAAAAAAAAAGAAATAAACTCCACCCAAAAAGGTGATAATGACTGCAGAATGTCTCGGGGAGACTTGTATGGAGCTACCAAGATCAAAGAAAACTAGGCTTACAAAAAACAGGGGGGAAAAAAAAAAAAAAAAAGACATCTATAGAGAAATCCCACAACTGGAAGTAGATGATTTCAAAAAGGAGGTGGGAGCTGTCATATAAAAGATCCCACAACTCTTCCTCCCTCCTCCCACACATGCCTTGCCTCACCTCTTCTCCCCAGAGCAACAAATACAACGGGGAAAGAGCTCGACACTATGCTACCAGTTACAGAAAATAGGGAAAAAATAATCAAGCTACAGCACAGCTGCTAAGCTGACTTCAAGGAAAGCTCCTGCTAGCACAGAGGCTGCTTACACAGCAAGCAGAGGCCAAAGGGGTAATGGGAACACCTTAAAATTAGAAAAAAAATAGTAAGTCATTTGATGTGCTAGATTTGCCCAGGTTAGAGCAGCATCACCTAAGAGAGGCTGCGGATTAAAGGTACCGATTGTAAACTGTGCAGCAGCTGTCATGTGAACAGGGTTTCCTCTCTTCTGTCTCAGGTTGCTTTATACACTTATAAAACGCTGCTACCAAGTTTCTTTTTAAAAGGCTAGAAATAAAGAGGTCAGTGCACACATCCAGTTGTGGGATCCATCCAATACACAATCTGGTTCGGATGCCAAAGACTTGTGAGTAGTGTCTGCCACAGAACGATTAATAAATCTTTTTAACATTAGAAAGCAGCAAATAATTTCTTAAACATTAAATACTCTACAAGATTTTTCTTTTTTGCTTACAGACACACATTTCATATGTAATTCCACCATCTCTAATGCTTTTAATTTTCAGAAACACTGTACCATCTGTTGCTTCCATCTTTACCAAGACTGTATTTTTCAAACTGAACTTCACAATTGTGTTTTCCTAAAACACTCAGATTTTAGAATCAGTTGTTTCCTGGAATACGAAAACATCCAACCTGTATATCCAAAGCCTAGCTGGGTGACGCTAGGCTCCTAAACTTTCCCAAATGCTGAACGCCTGGCAATTTGCACTAGAATCATACACAAACTCACCAGAATTGCAAAGATTGCCTGGGAAAGATCACTTAATTATTTAGATTACTAAACTACAGGCATCCAATTTTGATTATTATGGTCACATATTTTAAGCTTCGAATGACTGGGATGCTCCTGATGCAGACAAATCCACACTCCCACATGCTCTTTCTATCGGGAAACTTCAGAAAAAGCTGCACCCTCTTTGCTTACCGTAGTGTTCAAAGAGTTTCCACGGCATGATATTACACTTGCCATTGGAAAATAAAATTACAAAGAAAATTAAGTTTGTTCTCCTTTCCCTGCCAATCAAGGCTCTACCTGCATCACAAGAAGTGCCTCGAAGACTACGACAACACTAAGCAGTTACGTTCTTCTTCCTACACAAGAACAAAGACCACATGTTAACTGTGTAAGGACAGCGTGCTGGGAAAACATTCCCCAAAATCACTTACTTAGATTGTATAACTTGAACTAACTTAGTCTAGCCTCTTTCACCCCCCTGACATTGCAACAGAAAATAACGCAGTTGATAACAGTTGAGTAAGGAGAAGAGAATCCCCAATGAAGGTTTTGATATTTCAGATTATATTTGATCTGAGAACAAATCAATTTGCGCTATAGAATCCGTATGCCGGTATACCACAGGCAGCAACCACCCAACTGCTAGCACTAAGGCTATACCTAAAAGGCAGTTCAGAAGAGCTGCTTCACTTCTCATAAATTCAGAGTTTACGTTTCCTCAAGCAAGGCAGACATTTTTTCCAGTTCATGTCTAAATTACCATTTAGACAACTCAAGAACTTTTGCTTCCTTTTTTTCATCCAGGGGAATTGATTTATTGTGATAGCAAAAATTAGGTTGCTGACACACTGACTTTTTTCAGTTGTTTTTAGATCAGTGCTACCAACATTGGAAGGCAGGAATAGGAAGTGGGTGTTTTCGGAAGTGGATGATGACAAAATTTGAATATGAAGGTAACGTCATGCCCCAGTCTTGCTCTGTGTTCCTTCTGTCTATTCTAGGACTACAAAGACTTCTTCATACACACACAGACAAGCACAAAACTTGCATGCTGCTTATATGTTTTTTTCTCCCCCATTTTAGAACAGAGAAAATGAGTTGGCACTCCTGCTATTGAGTCTCCTGATTACTAGCACTGAATTTCTTGGACCATGAAAGTGGGTCTGAAACAGGTAGTTGACCAAAAATACTTTATAATGGGGGTCCTGTAAGTCTGCTTCATTATACTCCAGATTTATAAATGGCAATGAGGGTTTATGCTACTCTGACTTATAGTTTTCTCTCTGAATGTAAAAACCTCAATAAAAGTCTGCAAGAGTTTAAGTTAGATCAAAGAAGGGAAACGCAAGCGGCTTTCTTGTACAATCAGTAAAAAGCCTCCCTCCTAGCCCTTTCTAATATAGAATTTGCCCCACTTTACTCAATTTGTTCTATCAAGACACAATATCATCATACAAGTTTGCTTCTTCCACATCTAATTTAATGTAATGCTACAGTTTGACAAGTCTTTTCAGTTCCAATGGGCTTAAAAGTCAGTCACAATTGCAACACAGATTTATCTTTTACTGTAACTGAAGACATTTTAAATCAGTATTCAATTTAAACACTTAAAGACAAGGCTTCTTTGATTATATAAAATTTCTGCGTTCCTTTTCCCTCTCTAAATGAGCCATTCTGTCAGCTGAGAGAGTGCATGAGAGACTGAAAACATGTCAGAATACCCCAGATACATCTCGGTACATTGCAAATTGTATGACTAAATGAAATGATTTTCCACAATACAATGCATGGATAAGACTTGACAATCATTAACTTTTGTAAATTGTTATTAGGATAATACAGTCAACTCACAAAACCCCACAAAGATTTGACAATCGAAATGGCTACACCAGGAAAAAAAAGTGTAAAGCACAAGTCTTTGGCTCTCCTTTAAAGAAAAACAGCAGTTTACCATGTTTATACAGATCCCCCGTTTGCCTACCAGTAGGGGCAATATCACATTTGTGCATCACTGAGTAATAACACCATTAGAAAAGGCAACTTCACAGAAGTTATTGGCTAAGCGAATTCATTTGAATGCTCTGTTTTGAGGCAGCAAGCTGTCACTGTTACACAATCAGGGAGGGTGAATGGGCAAGCCACAGAAGGAAAGGAAGGAAGGCATGGACAAAAGGGAGAGAATAAGGCTCAGAAGAAACTAGACAGAGAAGAACTTGAGAAGAAAGAGGATAACAGTGCTGCAAGTTTGAAAGGTGCTCTCATCTAAATAAAAAAAGTTCTACTCTGAAATGGGACAGGATACAAACAGAAGAGTATACATGAGGGACAGAAGAAAAAGTCCAAGTTTCTCCTATTAAGGGGAGAGAACTAGGTCATAGGAACAGAAGAAGAGATGTTGACAGAAGGAAGAGGAAAATAACACTACAGAATAAACAAACATAATTTCTACACTGACTGAATCACTGACATACTAAAGCTTAACCTAACACTTGAAGCTTCCTATTCTGGGGGTTTTGTCTGTGCTGGGACTGAAATCCAGGTATCAACGAGGGTTCAAAGTTGTCTACTGCAGTAGAAAAATCTAACCTACCTACCAAATGATGCAGTAGTGCCCTAGCACCATTGTAATAACGTTTCTTCTTGCCCAAGTAGAAGAACTAAACCACTTCTAGCTGGGACCAATTTCACTCAAGTGGACAGCATTCCTGTACAACTGGGACAACGATAGGCTACAGAACAAAATGTAGCAGGATACAGAGTTACTCCAGAAATTGTCATTCCCTGCTTATTTGCTGTAACCATCAATGCTTCCATTATACGTAGAGCTATCTGTCCTCCCAGTTCTACTCGCATGCTTTTCCACAAAAAGGGAAAATTTTAGGTGCAGCTTCCAGAAAAGACTTCAAAGCATGCGCTGCATTTTGCTGTTCGATTTGTTTAATCAACTAAACTTCTGCAAAAAAGCAGAAAAAGGGTAAGAGGAGGAGGGGAAAAAACAAGGCCAAAAATCAATACCGTCAGTCGATATTGAATAAACTATTTAACAAGCCAAACTATAATACTGGGCAAACAGGGCATTCACCTGGACACACTGATCACAACAAGGACGCTATGCACAAAGTACAGCACAGAGTGCTGGATAAAGGGAAAAAAAAAAAAAAAATATCAACAGTAAGGTCTCCCTTCTAATCTATAGGTTTTGGAAGCATTCACCATATGTAGGCCAGCAATCTGAATAGCTCTTACTGCTGAATTCCTCCCAGGAGCAAAAGCAGAGAAAAAAATTAATCCCTAGCCTGGCAAAGAAACTAGCTGATACAAGTAATAAAAGGCAAAAAATATTTTGCCCCTCCAGCTTTTCTTCCTAGTGTTGAAAATGAATCTGCAGATTCAAACATATTATAACCGTCTTTGAAAATTCATTTTACACCAAGAATTACTGCAGCCAAAAAAAAAAGTACATTCTGGGCTTGTCCTCCTAGCTTAGAGTTATTATCTCAACTAAAATGAGCTCCCTGTGTTAATATAGACACAGCAGGAAGAAATAAACTAATTAAAAACAAGAAGGCTGACCTGACAGTGGTGCTCTGCACTGAAGGATGGGAGAAGAGGGCACAGTGCCGGTGTCAGCTGACTTGTGGACAGGCTGTCAGGGGAACACGTTAATCATCCTCATGCCCAGAGCAGAGAAGGGAGGAACAGACCTGACGGGCTCAAAACTGCATCAGCCTGGTTCTGCTCAGCTCGAAGGGGAGCAGCTGTAATGCTAGACCTCAAGTAGGAGATACAGATGGATGGGGGCAAGGTGTAGGTGAAGCTGTTCTAGTGCAAAGACGATTCTTTGCCAAAAGTTAAGAGGGGTTAGAAAAAAAAAAGCAAGCTTCGAAACTACTCTTGGCAATTAAGAGGCCAAAGTTCAACTAAGAGCAAAGTAAACCTGTGTGAAGACATATGGAAAGTGTGGGCGTGGGCGCTGAAAAATGCCTTTATTTTCATTCAGTGCTTCTACCTCCCAGACATTTGATCACAACAGCTGCGCTCATGCGAAAAAATTCTTAAAACATACCCAATATATATACAGATATAACTATGTATATATGTATATATATATTTATATATAAA
>NW_009620534.1:0-13126 GCF_000690535.1 Cariama cristata | reverse complement strand
TCGTCAACCAACACTCCCAAGTCCTTCTCATCAGGGCTGCCGTCAATTCATTCTCCCCCCAGCCTGTATTTGTGCTTGAGATTGCCCCAACCCAGGTTCAGGACATTGCACTTGGCTTTGTTGAACTTCATGAGGTTCGCATAGGCCCACCTCTCAACCCTGTCAAGGTCCCTCCAGATGGCATCCCTTCCCTACAGTGTGTCGATAACACCACATAGCTTGATGTTGTTGGCAAACTTGATGAGGGTGCACTCCATCCCACTGTCCATGTTGCTGACAAAGATATTAAACAGCGCCAGTCCCAGTACTGACCCCTCAGAAGTGCCACGCATCACACATCAAAGAGTTGGACAACTCTTTGAGTGTGACCATCCAGCCAATTCCTTATCCACTGAGTGGTCCATCCATCAAATCCATGTCCCTCCAATTTAGAGACAAGGGGGACACTGTGCAGGACAGTGTCAAATGCTTTGCACAAGTTCCAGATAGATGATGTCTGTTGCTCTTGCCTTATTCACCAACACTGTAACCCCATTATAGAAGGCGACCAAACTTGTCAGGCATGACTTGCCCTTAGTGAAGCCATGTTGGCTGTCACCAATCATATCCTTATTTGCTATGTGCAGTAGAATAGTTTCCAGGAGGATCTACTCCATGATCTTGCTGAGCACAGAGGTGAGACTGACTGGCCTGTAGTTCTGTGGGTCTTCCTTTTTTCCCTTTTAAAAAAATTTGTTCCTCTTGCCACCCCACCAAAGAGTAGGCTGAGGGTGTGCAAGAAGCTGGGAGGGGACACAGTTGGTCAACTGATCAAAGGGATATGCCATGCCACATGACATCATGCTCAGCAATAAATGTTTGAGGAAGAAGGAAGAAGAGGGGACATTTGCCGTTACAGCACATGTCCTCCCAAGTAACCATTATGCTTGATGGAGCCCTGCTTTCCTGGAGATGGCTGAACACCTGCCTGCCCATGGGAAATAGTGAATTAATTCTTTATTTTCTTTTGCTTGCACAAGCAGCTTTTGCTTTGCCTGTTAAACTGTCTTTATCTCAACCCATGAGTTTTTGTACTTTTACCCTTCCGATTGTCCCCCCATCCCACTGGGTGAGAGAGAGCAAGCAGCTGTGTGGGGCTCGGCTGCCCACTGGGGTTAAACTACGACAATATTAAATATAATCCAGTGAAATATAACCTTGCCTGGACCTGAGAATAAATCCATATGGAAATGGGGACGTGTCTTTGAGATTCTCCTTCCCATTTCAATCTTGTTCCTATCTTTTATTCTCCGTCAGTCTGATGGAAACAGCAATACAGAAAGCCAAACCTATACAAAATGCCAAAGACTGGACTCCAGAGAATTAGTGACTGATATTCCTCTGGAAAATTTGAGAGCTTTAGTGGTTGACTTATACTGAAAGAATCAGAATAAGTGATCTCAGACCACGTGTATCATTATCAGTGGATCACAGATAGCATCACTAATAACAGACCTCTAAGTAGTTTCTGCAGTGTGGATGCAGGGTAACATCTCCTGTTTGAGGGCTGGATAGGATTGTTTAAAACTTGTGAAATAGATAAGAACATGCATGAAGGGAATGTCTATATGGGGATGATTCCACAACTGCCAGATCTAAACTACTTTGTTCAAGCTATCCTTGTATCAGGAATGTAAATGGGGCTCATGACCACACAAGCACATGCATACCGTTCAGTTATCAAATAACCATTTTTGTTCTGGCAAACCAGAATTCTCCCAAACACAGCCTGGGAATGATCTGGGAGTTGGTATGGGTTGCAGACTACTTCCAACCCAGGCTGTCTGGACACAGCTGTCCTGTCTCAGGAAGGTAAGAGACCTTAGCTGTATAGATGTTTATTAGTATATAATTAGTATATAACCTCTTAGGATCTGCCCAGATCATGAGTATAGTAAATAAAAAAAATAATAAATACCCTGATGTATATTCCAGCATACATGAAACCAGCCCCCCTCAGAAATTCCTCTCAATGCCCAGCTGGATGGCAAAGCACACAAAGATCCCATCACACCAGTGATGAAACAGGCTCCTCTCTTTCCTTGATAGAGTATGGAAATCCATATTTATACTTTTAAAGGAGAGCACAGCTTTAAATCACATCCTTATGACAAAAAAATCCTAAAACTTTCCTTATTCTCCATCCTGTTATGGGCCCTTGAAAGCCACTTATCCTCACTTCTCCAGAAAAATCCCTGTAAACCATCCCTACCTACGTGGCTGCCACTGAGGGGATTTGGGGTGTAATTAGTGACCCACCAGCATCAAGCAAAGCACCAGTCTGCCAGGAACAGAAAGGCAGAGGAGATTGATAGGTCCATGAAGAAATTGCACTGTATATTACAAACCTGTGCTGCAGACAGACAGAACTGAAAAGAAAGAGAGAAAGCTGTACAGCAACAGCAAAAATTCAGAGCAAATGGGTTTCGTAGGGATGCAGGCCAAACAAACTCCAGACATTGGATGGACTATGGCATTCTCTGCCTTTCCTGTAACAAGACAGAGAGACACAGGACACAATTCAGACCCAAGTCTGAATTTTTCTTAAAACCAGGTGGGAAGTTCGAGATTATGATTCTGATCCTGATCCAGAGGCACACTAATCATTAAGAAACAAAAATCCCCAGTAGTAAATGTATGAAAAACAGAACCATTCACAGGTATAAGATTTTGAAAGGAAACAGATAGAAAGGTCTAAGATTCTCTGCCTCATTCTACCAGCGAGACCAGATCTGAACTGTCTCAGTGCCAAGTCATTGCACCAATGCCAAGTTGTACAGAGAAATTCAGTAGAGGCAAATACACCTGTTCCAGTTGCGGCAAGTTCCAAAGTTTAAGTATTCAGACAATAAACTGTCAAAATCAAGTTTTAGCTCAGCATTATTTCGGCACTTTTATCTAAATGCATAATACTGATCTCACTGGTATGGTTCCTCTCTATCTTTTCACAGTATCACCTTTTCAAAATCTTGGAAATTTTAAAACGGAAAAAATGAAATCACATGGTACTGTACTGAGCTTCCTCCCCTCCCCAGTTCATCATCATGGTTAGAGTCGTTAGAGCCATACGATTGTCCCCTACCACTTGTACAATGTGTATCAGTTGTGAGAGCGATGAAGACAAATACTTTTCAGTAGTGTTCACAGCTACTTGCTGTATCAATAAACAATGGGATGAAGACTCTGCAGAGGAGTTTTTCCTGGAGGGTCTCATCCTCTGGGTTCTTGTCTTTCTTCGTCACAGTTGTCAATCTACTATCCCTGCCCAGTTCACCACCTTGTGCTCTTCCCCCATTCTGCTCTTGTTGCCCTTTCTTAGTCTCCTGAAGACTTAAATCTTTCTCCCGTTGTTTTCTTGCTGTCGCTAAACCCCATTAATCTGTTCTCCTCCAACATCACCTGCTTTTTTCCAGTCCCTAGCTATGCCTAGCCCAAGTACAGAGGAACAGCATCGACACTAAAAACAGATTATGGACACCTGTTTTCTTTCTTGTGAAAGTCTCAATCAGCCTTGGGTAGACACTGCAATGCATTCCTTTACAGATGTGATGTTTCTGTTAAACCAGCATGAAGGTATTGTGCCCACTCAAAACTGATGGTGTTTCAGTGACTGCAGGGCCACATTCCAACAGACTCTACCTGTACTTTTTATTTTTGCTGCATGGGAGCACAGGCAAAATACAGCTTAACTCAGGTCCTGAATTCCCAGAGACTTATGACAGAGGTAGACTATCAGCTATAATAGTAATCTGAGAGGTTTCTGATCCACAAAGTCATGAAAAGCTGTTTGGACATGTGATCTTTGGACAACAAAAGCAGCAAACAACTTCTCACATATGGAGATGCCCTGCTGAAAAGAGCAGAAAAAAGCTCCCACTAGGATTTGGGAAGGAGCTACTTGACCTAGAGAACAATGTCAGATAATTCGTTCCATCCTGACTTTTGTCAGAGGGAAAAGACAAACCATTACTAGTTCATTATAGCTGAAGTGGCAACAAAGGAGTTCATCTGTGCTGATTTAGCTAACACTCCCTACTGTTTGTCTTTGGTTCCATTGAACTCATTGCCTAACGTACATCCTAGAGCTTCCACAGTCTCTTCTGTCCTAGTTGCACGCCTTTGACCCTGCTTCTCATAGACAAGTATTTGATGTACATATTGAAGCATGACCTAATGATGAAACAGAGTTATCAATTAACAAAAAGTTATTGCCCTTGAAATCTTGTCAGCCTCTGAAGGTCATGCTTTCAGTTCGTGCTAAATGAACCTGTGGAAGCATTTTACGGATAGCAAACAAAATAGAAACTCTTCCAGAAAGCTGCAACCTTGCAGTTCCAGATAAATAAATCATGTGGATGCTATGAACTTTCAGAGGCTGAAGAAAACATTCTGATTTATTGTGAGGGTTTGGATACTGACTAGATATTCACTTGAAATTCTTTCATCCTTTGAAACCAAACTTGAAGCTATTCTGAGTAGTACTCTCTCGTGAATAAAAAATGATAGAGGAAGAGTATAAAATACAGTCAACTAGTTAGCTATACACTTCCACGAACCCTATCATCACAGTACTTATTTGTCTCTAGGTTCCTTGACACAGAAAATCACATTGATGGGTAAAAGGTAAAACTGAGGAGACAATAAAGGTCTCAGAAAGCAAGTCTTCAAAAGACTACTGCATCCAATGTGTTCAGCAAAGATTCTAGCAGCCAAATCAATTGACAAAATGGGGTCCTCAAACTCAGCACGGGAAGTCACACGGGTGCAGTTGTGCTTGCAATTCTACCTGGAGGATTGAAGACAAGATGAACTAATTTGATGGTTTAAATACTCTCTGGAGTGCAGGCTGGGCTCAGAAAGTTGGAGACAGCTTCATTCTCGTTTGGTTTTGCATATGCACAGACCTGACCCAGGTCCCGAGTACACTAGACAGACCTTCTGAAAGGTGACTTGTCCAACAGCCCCCCATAACAGAGTCACCAGGATGAGACTAGTCCTCCTCCAATAAATTCAGCACTCACACGGATATGAGTCCATCTGTTGTTTCTAAGGTAATTGAAAATACTACTTCCCATACTCATTCTGAATCAAACTCAGATCAGAGTCTTCTCTGACCAGCCTCCTACTGACAGTCACAACAATGTTGTTACTTCAGCCTATGTTCTGGGAACTGAGAATGCAACCTTCGCATGCTGCCATGATGTTCAGGAAAAAGTTGTTACATGCTTTTGTGGCATTCTGATTTCAAAAGGACTTGTCCCACTAAGTTACTATGCTTTCTAACATTAACAATGTTAGAAAAGAAAAAGCAATTATGAGCACAATATATTAGACTTAGACTAAAAAAGAGGTATGTTTTGCTTTCTCCTCTCCAATTATAGAATTTCTTTAATCTCTCAATTGTCCTTTACTGTCATATCTCCTTTCCTTCTATTTTATTCCTTACCTTCAACTTTATTTCCCTTATTAGAAGACATTCCACCCAGATTAGAAGCTTTTTATCACTGCTGGCTCAAATTCTTCCTTTATTTATCAAGATATGCATCCTCTGTCTCTTCTATGTTGCTCTTTGGCCTTTCAACCTTAACATTCTTTCATGTTCCACATCCATCTCCTTCTGGGACAGCTGGACCACCTGACTCCTGAGTTTCAGTAAATGAGTTCTTCTGGTTATTTGTGTATTTCTGATTCTGATTTATTATTCTCTTATTCTGTGTTATTTTGACTAACCTGTCTTCAGAAGGTAGTTGGTTACACAGCAAGGATGGTTTAAAAGTTTTAAGATATCAGTAATTTCATTGCAAGCAACAAGGAAATTCAAATTTCTGGCTCTTTTGACAAGTAATAGAAAATAATTTTTTCTAATTACTTTGTAGATTAGAAGATCAGTCGTTTTTCCAAGGCTTTACGATCTTCCTAGGTTATTAGGTGAAGACTGTAAGATTTAAAAATATTGATCAGGCCAAGGCTATATTTAAATTTATTTTTTACTGTATGTGCACATTCCCCCAGGAGCATCTGGAAGAATTGCTCTTTCCAGTAGTAATAAAGTAGAGAAGATACTAGTAAATAATTAGAGCTCTTCAATGCAATGTACTAGCTTTCTAGTCCATCGCACATGATGGTTAATTATACCCATGGCTGAGGCTGCAACTGAAAGCATTTTTACTGTATCCAAGTACAGATGATATTCCTAAGAAAGGAATGAAGAGGTTTGCTTTTAGCTCAGACGTCTTACAATGACCTCCACATTTATGAACAACACTGGAGGGAGCTACTAACAATCAAAACCAGAGAGCTTAAAATACAGAACATTTTGCAGAAATATTGCTTTGGGTATTTGTCTACTTTCAGCTCTTGGTATGATACCAAGAGCACAAAAAAGAGAGCAGACATTAGACAATGGAAGCAACATAACCAAAAGTCAATGTGGGAGGCATTATGGTGGTTCCATGCACTGTGAGTGATTTTCAGTGCATCTTTTGTAGTTTGCCAGGGGACAGATGATGAAAAAGAAAGGCTGATGAAATAAAGAAAGGGTCTTATTCTTGTAAAGCACAGACTGAACTTCTAGACTTCCAGAAAACTACTTAAAATCTTTCCTGACAATTCATTAAAAGCAAGATAAAAAAGACAGCTGGATTGTAAGGACTTAACCAGAAGATCCTAGCCACTGATTATGTTGCTTCATGCTTTAAAAAAAATAATTTTTTTCCTAACAATAAAGGGGGAAAAGTCCATTGCTTACCTGTATTTTCACCCCCTACAAAACCTTCTGGGCTGTAGAAGCTACAAAAAAGGCTAATTAGTGGTACAGGCTTTCTGAGCATTTAATTTAAAAGGTCAGCCCTTACCAGGAAATGTACTGTAAAAATACCTCTCTGTTCATAATAAAGATCTACCTATCTACGTAACTATAATCTCTGTGATATCTAAGCACCTATTAAACTATGTAAATATAAAAAGATCGAAAAAAAGTCTTTTCTATTTTTCCTTACTATTATAATGTTTGTCTAAGCTTCTTCCATAAAGGGGGAAAGAAACCCTTCAATACCCTCTTCTTGTTACCTGAGGAAAAGATCAACAAATACAAGTGAAGCAAGAACATTTACCCTAATTCTACTGTCTTCTTTGTGAAAGAGGAAAAGAAGAAAGGAGGTAACAAGTGAAGGGCTATCTCATTGTAACGATGCTTATTTAGCTCTTTATAAGTCAAATCATACATAAATATGAACATAACTTTAAAACCATGTTGGATAAAAGTGCTGGATAAACATTGGTTAATGCTGTCCTAGAAAGTGTTTTTAAGTGAAACTGACCTTGATTTTCTTCCTTTCCAAGAGCATAGCTCTTCCAAACAGGACAAATTTCCTTATGTCTTCACTTCCTATAAAATGTTCAGAGACTGAATAACTGTATTTAATGAGTTTTGTAAATGTAGGTGGGAACTGCAAGAAGGGATGAATTCATAGAACCAGAGGAAACAAATAATACATTAAACAATATTTTTCATTTAATTTATTCTAAATAAAATTCAGAGGCTAAATAACAGTCTGCAGAAAGATAACGGAGAAGAAATGGGAATGTTTTGTATGAGTGAACAGTTCCCCTTTCTCTTGATCCAACAGCAGCAACCCTCTTCTACTACTTCATACCCACAAAAGAGGGAGTCCTTCCCAGAGCACGAACTAAGCAGGAAAAGTTCACCATGCTAGGAAAACACAGAGGGTCTCTACTTGTGTGTCTTGGTGATTAGGTACAGATTATTAGCTTAGTTATAATTCAGACAAGTCCTGCACTATATAATTTGGAAAAGTCCTCCTCCAGGTGACTAGTGACACATATGTCATTCATTTGCTCCTTTCTCTGCTCCCATTAATTCACTGCTCCTGTAGTTCCCTTCCCACCCACATTGTCTCTTCTATAATTCATTTACAAAACCTATTAAAGAAAAGAATGTTCTCAGAGTTTAACATAATTTCTTTATTCCACTGCTAATAATTGTTCTACATCACAACTAAGGGTTTTTTGAACCTCTGATCTGCCTGTTCTGTCCAGATATTAACCTTTCCTCCTTGGGTACAATATGTAACAAAATGGAGTAGCTACTGGTTAGAAATTACCAAACACTTTTCATTTATAATGTGAATAATAAAGTAACTTGTAGTGTTGGAAAGAAAACGAGATGGGCCTTTGAAAGTAAGTGAGCCTATTATTCCTTTTATATCATTGATAACAGATGCATTTTTTCTTCAGCCTTCTTGGTCTAAACGATATGCAGCATTTTCTTTTGGGCAAAGAAAGCAGGAGCTACAACTAAACATAAAACTAGTTCCATAGTTATAGAAATGCCTAAAGTATAATGGTATCAGATGAAAAGAAGCTAAGGAAAACACGATAAGAAAAAAGTTGGCAACTAAACCCTTACAGTAACATTGTTTGCTGAGTTAACCTATGGTTTTGTCTGTATGTGGAATTCATTGTGCAATTTTAAAGCCAATCTGGGGGGTTTTTACTGTTTTGATTTTTTTTTTCCCTTTTTTTGTTTTGTAATCAGTGTAAATTGAAAAGACTGGTAATCTCATAAATCACTGACTGTGATTTTCTTTTACTGCAGTACAACTACGACAATCCAGCAGACATGGCCTATTATGCCATCAACTCATGAGCTTTTCTCTTACTCCTGCCATGGAGCAAAACTAATAGAATTCAGAGAATCATAAGGAAGAGCTATGCTGGCACTTTAGAAGTCTCATTTTTGTGATATTATAATTCTAAAGCTGAATATTAAGAAAATAGGTCCACAGTTCTTATGTGAAAACAAATAGCTCTATCCTTCTGCATTGTAGGAATACAGAGTTTCAGTTCAGATTCTTTAACCAAAGCCACATTTGAATCTCCATATTTACTAAAATTATCCCTGAATACCCCTAGATCTTCCTTAATCTCTGTAAACATCATTAAGTGCATTTCTCCTGCCAAGTCCACCTAAACATAGTTGATCTCAGTAGATGGGTGTGATTATGATAATCAGAATTCCAGACTCTAAATAAAAATAATTTACAGAATAATGCTGCAATATATGGATCAACAATAAAATATTTTTCAAGTAAAAAATTTTGGACATATTATTTCATCATTTTAAAGAGAACTGGTAACTGATCTTTCTTTTGGAGTCATTTTGCCTGACTTCCAAGAGTTACTGAAATTCACCGTCTTTACCTATTTTAGAGCTAAATTTCTATGTGAGCTCCTGACTGCTCCAGCAGCCTCTTCTCTGACCTCCCATTTTATCCACCAGGTCTGACAAATGCACCTGCTAGTATCACTTTTTTTGCTTATTGCTTTAATTATGCTCCTCATTCCCTCGAGTTTCTCCCTTAGCTCATTACATTCAAGCCTCTTTCAAAGCCCTGCGGAGTTCTGTTCTTATTTATCTCCCTCCAGCTGTCTCTGCTTTTCTTTCCATGCCAGTCTTGACCAGCTAGTTTGCCAGCAGAGCGTATAAAGACCTTTCGGTTTCCTCACCTACTATTTTGGCCACAAATTCAGTCACAAGATTTGTGCCATCCCTTTGATTAAGATCTCCCTGAAGGCCCATTTCTGCTGTGCTGCCTGTGGGTAACCTCTAGTTAATACTGACATAAATGTTTAACTGTAACCTTATTCCAAAAAGTAATTGTTCACGCTGTTTGTACATTCTCCATACCCAATCTATTTAAATGTGTCTATTGCGAACTCCCCGGGAAATGGCATGCCAAGGGTCTTATCAGGGAGGTGCACACATCACAGGAGGCATTTCATCCATCATCATATCCCTAAAGGTAACCATTTCTGCCCTGGTTTAATAGAATTGTGAGGATCTGAAGTGGAAAATGCCCACTGGGTGATGTATCCTGTCTCATAGAAGTGACTAGGTCATGCTCCTCAGCGCACAACAAAACGGGTTGTCCAGTCTCTCCTTAAAAATATCCAGGGAAAGACCTTCCCTATTGCTAGCTCCTTTATATTTTTTGTGATTTTTAGCCTGAGGATTGCCTTTCCCGAAGCTTCCCTTATTCACTGCTATTTTATGCATACTTACAGAGTACATTTTTATTGTAAATAATGGAACCGCAATCTATTCATTCATAATTGATAGGTTCTGTACTCCTGCAGCCTGAGTACATTTTATGAAGAACCAGTGATACATAGCTCCTTTTGGAATATAGTCCATGATCTGTATTTTTTCTCATTAGTCATTTCTGGAGTCCCACAAAGCCATAATCGGAGGGGAGCTGTACTCCCTTAAATTGCATGTCCATCCAGCTCCCATCCTGCAGACTCATGGGCACCAGGCCTACAGCAGATGCGTAAGGTGGAAGAATGTGAGAAGCAGGTGAGTGGTGTGACTATAACAATACTATACTTTTCTGTTTAGCCATGGAACTCTATCCACTTCAGTCCTAAGCAGGTGATTCTTATGTCACTTGTTAATACACCTTATTTATCTAACATGATTTTATGGTTTTTTTATGCTTTTAGCATCAAGGTTTGTAATATGCCTGTTAGAGCTCTCTTCCACAGTCCAGTTCTCCCTTCAATTTTTAGATCTCCTTTAGAAACACACATACTTTTGGCCTGGTTATCTACTTTTACACGTCCTTGGATTTTTTCTAAATTTCTCTCCGTTTCCTACTTGTGGTTAATGTCCTGTCCTTTTAGGGTATGCCTGCTCCCAAAGAGCCACCCTTCCTGCAAATGTATGATGAAAACGGTCTCAAGTTGCGCCAGCGGAGGTTCAGGCTGGATATTAGGAAGAATTTCTTCACTGTGAGAGTGGTTAGGCATTGGAACAGGCTCCCCAGGGAGGTGGTGGAGTCACTATCCCTGGAGGTGTTCAAAAAACGTTTAGATGTGGCACTTCAAGACATGTTTTAGTGGGTTTAGCGGGCATGGTGGCATCGGGTATACGGTTGGACTTGATGATCTTTGAGGTCCAACCATAATGATTCTATGAGGAGGACCCACATGTGGGCCATTTCCTTTTATTCTTTCATGCAGAACCTTCCTACATTTATTTCTCTTCATCAGCAGTAAGGCCATTCAGACATAGCAGTCCAACCACCTATAAAAGTCTCATGGACGAACTTCTCTGCTTGGCTGGATTGCTGCAGGGAGCTGGGGAAGCTGCAGTGGGTAGAAGCTCACCTGGGAGAGCCATAAGTGCCCCTACCTGCCAGGAGAAGCCCCCACCATAGTCATGCACATGACTCCCCATGCACTAAACTGGTAATTTCCACCTCTTCCCTCAGTCCTGCTGGATTCCTCTCTGCGTCATGTTTTATTTCCAGACTTTTTGAGGGGAGTGAGGGAAAATATTTTGCAATTGCTATTACAGAGTGGTAACTTAGTGCTTCATTTTGTTGGTTTCCCTTTTACTGAATAAGTTTTGCTTCTCTTTTCGTCCTTTGTTTCTAGAGTTTTTAAAAGACCTGAAGGCTTTCTGCATCTTCCCCACCGCCTCCCACCACTCTGGGATTCTGCTCACTTGAGATTCCCAGCCAAGGAAGGCATTATGTTAAGTGCTGCGCTATCAGCAACAGTCATAGCTACTTTTCCTCTAGTGAAACTGTAAAAATACAACTCCAAGAGTTTGTGGGGGCCTGTAATGGATAGTAGTACAGAGGTGCTGAGTTAGCAGGCATTGAGCTAATTTGGAACAAGAAGTAACACAATTATGTCAGTGCAGAGATCTCCAGAATACAGCTGTGCTGGTGCTGCGCTGCACCCTGTAACGAACTCTTCTGCCAGGCTGTACCTCGCTCGGTGCTCAGGTCCGGGAACCAAACCCCCCTTCTCTGCATGGCCGGATTGCACCAGTAAGCTCAGAAATCTCTGTACCTTACTCTATTCTGCAATGTTTATTACATTAATATGTTATTAATTGCTACATGCATGTATAAGTATGTACGCAGCATATGTATATGGTATATGCAGCATATCTTATATCTGATATAGATGTAATTATGCT
Organism: Cariama cristata; assembly: GCF_000690535.1. Lineage (NCBI taxonomy): Eukaryota > Metazoa > Chordata > Aves > Cariamiformes > Cariamidae > Cariama > Cariama cristata. The sequence continues at coordinate 1,074 of NW_009620534.1, read as the reverse complement.
AATAAATGTCATCTATTAATGAAAGATCCTGTTTGGAAAAACCCCCACCACAACACTGGTAAAATGTATTAAAAATCAGTTAAAGAAAAGCAATATTTAAACTCAAATTAGTCTGGGAGACTGACAGGTGAACCAACCCTGTGGGGTGGTATGGGAAAGGCTTCAGTGGGTCAAGTAACCTCCACCTGCGATCCTGTGCTCACCCGTTTAAACGTTAGGTGCTCCCTCTCCAAAGAGCTTGCTATATCAATCCTCAGAGCCAAACTTGAGTCTATACTTAATGAAGACTCAAGCGAACAAATATGGCTGGTTGAAATGAATTTCTGGGCTGGTTGCATTTCAACTGAGTTACTTTTCATCTGCCTTAGCTTATACAGCTGCAGAACATAGCCAATACATGTTACCGTGTGCCCTGAATACAGACACCTCAGGTATCATTTGACTATTGTGAATACCCCAGAGTTACAAAAAGTGTTTTCCATGATAAAACGAACAGCTTTAACCTTCAGTTGATTATTTTTTGAAGTAACATTTCTCCAGCTGTACTGTATTTATATGTGAGATTATTCAGGAAGCTGGATATTATCTCTAGGAAGTTTTTTATTAAAGAAATTATACATTTGGCAGATTATGATACCGTTCTAAAAATGCCTATTATTGAAAAAAATCACAGAAGGAGAAGGCCAAAGATTTGATCTGCTCTAGCTGTAGCATACTGTTATCTATTGATGTCAGGTGATTATTGAAAGTCACTTCTCAACACTAAAGACCAAACTGTGAATGGAAACCAGATCATCTGATATTTCAAAAATGTATGTGAAGCTCAGAGAAAGGATAAAACAGAAACAAATGTTAAAAAGCAGCATAAAGCTCTTTTTAAGAATGCGTAAGGGTGGGACAGTTTGGCATATTCAGAGGAGATTTTGGCTTTAAAACACCTAAGTGTTCTCTCTGATCCCAAGAGGATCTGCCACAGTATCATTTATTTTCTAGCTAATGGACCAGGTTCGCTCAGATCATGGTTTGCATTCAGCAACAACGCAGCTTACATCCGATCAAACAGCCTGGCCCACC
>NW_009620533.1:606-32395 GCF_000690535.1 Cariama cristata | reverse complement strand
CGGTGGGCACGTCCGGCTGGCGGGGGGTGCAGCGTCTGCCCTCGCCTTGTGCACACTTCAGGGGAGAAACGCTACCGAGCTGCTCCCGTTCCCTGCTGGTTTTGCCTGTTGTTGTGCCAGGAGGGCCCGTTCCAGCGTTTGTCCCCATATTCGTTCTAACCTTTTGCCCGAGGTAGACAGCTCTCCTCGTTTTAATACTCAGAGTGTCTACGTTAAATTGTGGGGTATTTTTTTTTTTTCGGTGAAGTGAAAGGAAAGGTCAATACACTCCAAAACGAAATCAGGAAGGGTTTTCCTAATAAATACAGGAGTCTGAACATTAACTGCCATAAAAAGACCACTTATGCTGTGATACCCGAAAGTTACCATTAGAATGATAAACCATTAGTATGATGTAGCAGGAGCTTCCAGTGTGGCTTCCCTGAAGTAACTGTATGCCTTCTTCATCTGTCAGAACTTGTTAAGTATGTCAGTAAACCAGTAGTTACGACAAACATCCTGAGGACATAAGAATACAAAGGACTTACGAAATCAATGCTACGGGAATGGCTGTTGCAAGAAACTGTGGCGTGTGGCCTTTCTCATAGGTTGACCGGGCTTGAGCTTAGAAGTACCGAGGCTTTTATTTTCTTATGAATATTCATTTTGGATGATTTGTCCAGAACTCACTTTCTGCGGTCGTTAATGACCCTTTTAGTTTCAGTCTAAATTTATTCATAGCCAGTTCATAACCGTTCTTATGCCTGCATTGTCCTTTATATAGCACTCCTGCCTCATGGTTCTGCCTCATAGTGTAATTGCAGTGAGCGCTTGTGTTTTCTCATACTTTATTTTGTTAAATTAAATACCTAAATTTATCTGGTTTGTAATACCAATTTTCAGTTTCCTTGCTCATCACAGCTCTTCTCTGCATCTGTTCCAGTTTCAGTTCATCTTTCTTGAACACTGCTGACCAAAACTTTATGATCTTAATTTCTTTTACTTCAAAAAAAAATCTTTTGAAAGCTCCTTAAAAAAAAAAAACCTCTACAGGAAGCTAGTAGTCCTCGGGCAAAAACTATGATGTAAATGAAAGTTTATGCTAGCTGATCACAAAATGTTAGATACGTGAGCATTTTTGACGTAACATTCTTATGTAGCAATATATTGGTAATATTCTTTAATAAAACCAGTGGTTACAAACGGATGTATGTTAAACTGGGTAAACCCAACAAGCAATAGCATATTGTATGGCTCTGTTTCTTTCTGGTGACTTGTGTTTTTAATGGCAGTTTAATAGATATTTGTCTGTAGTACATCTTTAATTCTAGTTTTCAGCACATAAGGCTTCATCTTGGAGAACGTTGCTTTCTTTTCCAGTGAAGCTTAAAGTAATACATGGGAGATAAAGTTGTTCACCACCTCTCAGAATTGAACTATTCTTTTCCTGCATGATGTTTTCATTTTAAAATCGCAGTGTAGGAACTGCATAATTTTAAATCCTTTCATGTGATTAACTTCCACCTCATTCTTAGAAGTAATCTTAGCTTGTTCTAAAAGTCTGTGACTTGTATTTGAAAGGAGTATGCGTTGAAAAGGTGCTGCAACACCTTACTGACTGAAGATGCTTTCATGTGGTCAGTGTTTTCACTGGAAGAAATCAGTTATTCCATGTATTCTTCTAAAGAATGATAAATTATGAAAATTCACCTCCTAGGCAAACTGGGTTGTGTGTCGCATAATGAAGACAATGTTGTGGGGGGAAGCTGCGTGTGCTGAACAGTTTTAGTCTTACCATAGATTGCATATTACTATTCTGGTATGTGCACGAAACATCTATAGAATTATACAGATATTTAGTTACATGTTTGATATAAACAAATCGACCGAGTTTTCTTCCTGAATTTGGATGCTTAACTATAAATAGCCTGACTTTTAAACATGGCAAACTCTGCAGCTCCTGTTGACCTAAATGGGATCTGTGCATATTCAGCACTCTTGAAGATCATGCTGCTTATTAGAGACCTAACTTTAAATGCCGGTATAAATATAAGTAGATAATAAGGCATTTGAATTACTGAGTAGTGGTATTTTGACCATCTGCATGTGGGGTTTTTTTGGATTAATATCTACAAGATAAGAGTACTTTTGCATTTCAGAAAAAGTAATAGTTGCAATAAATTGGGCTATGAAAGGGTTGTATTTCAAGGTAATTTTATGTTCCAACGAGTGTTGAAATAGATTGACAGGCAGTTGCCTTTTAACAAATTCAGCTTCTTTGTTCATGTATATTGACTTCGTGAAACAGTTTAAATAGTTTGAACTAATAATAAACAATTTGGAATTTAAATTTAAATGTCTCATATTAAAATAACACTTCTGATCCTTATGTTTCTATAAGCTATTGCAGATCACAAGCCTCTGGTAAAGTAATAAGTGGAGAGGAACATTTTTCAAGCAAAAAGTGCCTGGCTTGGTTTTATGAATACGCAGGTAATATGCAATGGATTCATATTTAAAACTATATGATTTTGTTTAAAACAAACGAATACATCAAATATTAGTTACATTTTCCTTTTTTTTATGCTGATGTAGACATAAAAAATATGTCCATATTTGCTTCCTTATAAAATGCACTTGAATTAGTATGGCTTTTACTATCACCTTTTCAGTATTTCTTCTTTCTGACTTATTCTTCTTTATTCTGTGCTTTCTACCATGTCATTCTTTAAAATGAAATAACTGATGTTGGACCAGGATATACCGAATGATTCTACTTCTTGATTTGAAATGGACAAGTAGAAGTCAGGACACTGACAGATAGTTTAGACAGAAGTTTATCTAACTAGATCTTGTTTATAATCAAATTGGAAGGATAATGAAATACTTTATGATTTAAGCCCCTTGGTTTTCTATTTTACAAAGTAGTATAATAGATGCTTATATGGTTTTTCCTATCTGAGAATCTGTCCTAACATTTTTTATATTCTAAATATCACTTTTGAATGAAATATTCGTTAGAAGTAGCCTCTTCGAAATAAATCAGAATCGCTATCCAAGTAATAGTTGCTTTCAGTGAATATGCAGTGTATTTTGCAGAATATATTAGATTACTACTGCCATTTATGTATCAATTATATAGTTAGAAAATCATGATCTGTAAACCGTTATTAATTTCTTTTCTTGCCTAGTCACTACTTGAAGTCTATCATAACTAATTGGTGATTAAAACTCGTTAATGGCCAGTTCTGAGTATGAAATCAGATGATGATTTATCTGCCAGCAATTGATTTGAGTATATTTATCAGTCTTTCCACAGTAACGAGCTACACCAGATTCTAGTAATCTGCTTTCTAACTTAGGTTTGAGGCATACTCTTTTCGAGTAAAGAGTATTTTCTGAGGAAAATAATAATTCTCAGGTAATTTTCTTCTGATAAATGCACATGCGCATACTTTAAGCTTTTTTAAGGCCTGTAAATTTTGATTTTGTTTTTGAGTCAAGAACTGAGTGTAGGAGTTTGTACTTTGTTAGTTAACCAGTAATTAAAATATGCCACGTTTCTAGCATAAAATAGAATTCCAGTGAAATTATACGCCATAGGAGATTAAATGTTTCCATTGAAAGAGAAAATTATACACACACACACATATATATGAATTGTACATATTATTTCTGGGCCAAAAACACGGATTCAAGTTTATACTTGTCATTACCAGTGTATGTGTTTCTTTTCATAACTTAAATTTGCAATTTTTTTAACACATTCTATGTAGGGGCTTCTCAAAACCAGATAGCAGTGTTTTGTCTTGCTTACCTAGGCAAAATGTTCTTTGCAAAATTTTTCAAGAGGTAGAGGTTCATGATCTTAAATGCCAGTTGTGTTTTATTTTCCTGTAAAGATAGCTATTCTCAGTAGTTTTTATAAACTATGTTCTTATATCACAGTGAGTAATTATTCAAAGTACGTTATCCAGACTCTTAAAAAGAATTCTGCTTACAATAACAGCAGCGGATACAGATGGAGACAGGTATCATCAAGGAGGGGGGGGAAAAGAGTGTTCTGTCTATGTATAAATAGCAAATTTTGCCAGAAACTCGTAAAATGGCATGTTGTTTTGGAAGATGAAGCCTTTACCTTTCACATGGGTTCATATTCACTAAAACAATGTTAACATAATGATCCAGGACACATCAAAATAGCATGGCACAGGCCTTCTAAATAATATTTGGTTGCCCAGTAGGAGTCGTTTTTGAAACAGACTTAGCAGAAATAACAGAAACCAGAGAGAGATTCAGAGAAACAAGGCGTTGTAGAGTGTGTCTGTATGTGCTCTTTAAATATGTGATTTTGCTGCTTTTTAGAGGCTTTCTTTGTGTTAAAATGGAAGAGTGACAGCATAACACTAACTGTTGTGGTCCTAATCAAGTTATTTTCATTACAGTCATAAACCTTTTTCTGCTTTGTACATGACTAACATGCTTAGCATCTTTCTGATTTATTGCTGTCACTCTCCTCATGTTACTCGGCATCATAAAACTAACCTCACGTTATTTGAAGATTCATCCTCTTCTGTGTTAGTGCAAACCCATAATGTTAACACCGTTGAAAGAGTGGTATCTGGAAGAGTAGCTTGGACAGATTTAATTTTTTTTTTTACTGTTGATAAAATAACTCTGAAGAACATTATTCATAGAGTAGCGGTACCCAAGTTGTCTTAAAAAAAATTGACCAACACAATTATTGGAGTTGAGCTATGTCAATGGAAAACTCAGTGGAGTCTTCTGAAAACTTGCATACACACACTAAAATAGCTTGTCTGCTGTTGTGAGGAGGCAGTGCACAACATGAAAGTTCTGGTTTAGTTTTGCTTTGAGTTCATAGTGTTACTTCAGATGTAACATACATGTCTCCACATTGCAGTTAATAGAATGGTTCTAACATAAAAGCTACTTAATAGTGTAATTCAGTGTTTTTAAAGATAGCTTGTATGCACTATAGTCTAATTGTTGTTGTGTGTAACCATTGTGAGCAGTGAATGTTACTTAGATTTCAGTCTCGTTTCCTTTTGGTTTTGAAGGTCCTGATGAAGTTGTGGGGCCTGAAGGAATGGAAAAGTTCTGTGAAGACATCGGTGTTGAGCCTGAAAATGTAGGTTTCTTGCACAATACTAATAACACATTAAAAGGGGTTATTGGATAAGATTTAATTTCTGTGTAAAACTCTTAACTTCAGTAAGCAAAAGATTTTTTATTTTCCTGCTTTTAGGAGCTGTTCTAAGATATTTCAGCTAAATACATCAATTATGCTTGACTGGTGTGTGAGGTTTTTTGTTTATTTTGTGATAGTAATTTCAGAAATTTTCAGAAATTGAAATTAAGGGGAAGATTTCACATGGCTGAATTATTAAAAGGTAATAAATATAAAGTGCAAGCATCTACAACAATTGCTAGAACGTTTGAATGCTTAGAGTTTTCTTCTTGGACATCTAGAAATCAGCCTTTTCTTACATACTGACTCCTTTTTCTCCCCCTGCTTTTTTTTTTTTTTCCCCTAGATTATAATGTTAGTTTTAGCCTGGAAACTAGAGGCTGAAAGCATGGGATTTTTTACCAAGGAAGAATGGTTAAAAGGAATGACCTCATTACAGTAAGAGTGGTTTTACATATATAATAGAATGTTCTAATTTTATGTTTGTACCAGTAGCTTAATTATTCTTGCTCTCAGTTTCACATTCATTGGCAATAAGACACAGAAGCTCTGGCTTTTAGATCTGGTCTCGGTCAGCAACTGGAAGTAGCTACTGTCGTTCATTGAGTTGTGCACCTGATGAGTTCACTCAAATGATAAAGTTTTGTCTAACCCTGATAAGTCAGGTTTTGGTGGCTTCTTTTTCTTACAAAAAATATGTTAAAATAACACTCTGGTTAGTAGACACAAATAAGTAGATCTGGAGATACCCATGCGCATATCTCAGTGCTGGTATTCTAGAAAGTTTTTACTGATTTCAAAGCTTCATAGATGAGGACTGCATTGATAATAATTTTGGTTATTAATGTTGTTTATTAGATGTAGGTCAGAAGCCATGCTTAGATTAAATAACACTTTTTCAATTTATAAATAAATTTCTTGCTCCTTCTGTTTGTAAGGATTTTCAGTGAGATAATGCTCTGCCTAAAGAGGTTGTTTCTTTCATTAAACTAATCAGCCTTTCGTCAGGCTTCGTTCGGTTGTCATTTTTTGATTGTTCTTCATAAAACTACATATGTACATGAATGTTTTAAGGGTGACTTGTTATGACACTGCATTCAATATTAAAAATGTCAGGGAGCTGCTGTTGCAGCTACAGCATGGTGGGAAAGAGGGGCTGATTTGGCCCTTGGAGTTGGCACAATTCCCGTATCAGTTGTGAATTGGTTTGGGGAATTGTGTTGGGCAGATACCCTCTGGTTGAGACTAAGTAAGTGACTCTGGCCTGACTCTCTTGTGCTAATCTTACTTGATTTAGGATCAGGCTTCTGCTAAACACCTTGATTGTTTTGTGACTATCAGAAGTTCTTAAATTTTAGGAATGATTAAATTGCCTGAAATTCAGGACGACAGTGATTAAATTCTGGGTGCATAAATTTTTAGATGCAGTGAATGGGTATAATTTGGTCACTTCTCTGAAGTACTTGATTTTTATGCCCAAATGGAAGCTCTCAAGAGTTAGCCAGTCTAGCAGAATGCAAGCACAAAGATGTATGAAATCAGGCACCTCTTCAGACCCAATATTACAGACTCTGTTTCTAATAATCTGCTGCAATTAGGAATCTTCTGGTTCTTTTAAGAACAGAGCTGGTCATGCTGTAGACTAAATGTGTTTAAGACAGAAAATATGGTACTGCTGTGCATTTTTGTATAAACAGACTAGGAGCACTTGCCTAAGCCTAAACCAGTTAGCCTGTGTGTTTTGCTTCCCCTGGGTGTGCTGTAATAGCAGTCTGTAGGCTAAGCAGCTGGATGGAGCAGTGACACTCACGTAAAGGAATTCAAGATTCATTGGCTTAAAAGGAGAGTGTAAATCTGTAGACTTGTGCTGTTTGTGCTTACTGGGAAGCAAGGATCGTGTTATGAGATTCCATCTGGAATGGGGGAATCTAGTTTCTCTTGAAAGGTTTGACAGCAGTTTTGAAGGAGAAGGATTTTACACTCTTAAAGTGATAGAGTATTATTACATTCTTGCACAGCATTTTTTTTTTTTGCATGAAGAAATGACATGAAAATGCATTAAAAGCCCAGAGTTATATTACAGAATCCATATTTCAAAAATATTTGAAATGTCACATAAGGTAATTGCACAGGCAGGATTGGGTGAATTCAGCTCCATAGTAAGGTACTTAAATGTGTGATTTATATACAAGAGCTGGATTTCTTAAACTCTTGCTGCAATCTATGGAGATCTAGTCAATATATTAGAGCCTAGGGAGTTATTCAGTTTGCCCTAAAACCTGCTAACTGGTCACCTGAATTGCTCTTACGGGTTGGTTGACTAGACCTCTATGAATGGCAACACTTAAAGCTTACGCACCTAAATGTAATCTACAGTTAGATGCCAACATTTGGGTGCCTGAATCTTGAAGTGACATTCTTTTTGTGTGTGGTTTTGTGATATGCAGATGAAGTTTGTTCTTTAGAGAGGAGGAGAAAAATAAGTATGTGATAAGGTATATACACTATCAGAATTAAGGTGGATCAAGCACTAAGTAGCAGCTTATGAGACTTAAACAACTTAAGCTGCGAAGTGAGGTTTCTAGTATATTGTGTTGGTAAGGTGAGTTCTGCCCTATATATATGTGTGTGTGTGTGTGTGTATATGTATATGTGGAAGCTGGGTGCCTCAATCTAAATTAATCACCTGAAGCTCTTTTCATAGTCAGCAGAGAGAAACAAGTACCTCTGCTGGGCTTTATTTCAGCTATTTTAAAGACCTCCTTAGGCTAAAATGAATAGCCCTCAGGAAATTACTGTTTATCTACATTTGCTTTAGAGCCATTGAAGGGTGAATAACTTAGAGTTGAGCATTTAACTTTACATATCTGAGTTAAAGGAGAAGCATACTCATGTATTTGTCAATTGTAGGCTTTACAGAGTTACAAAGAAAAAAAAATGTAGTTACAAAATGAGCATGAAAGAGAAAGGATTACAATTCATGATTTTATTAAACTCCACAGAAGTCATTGTTTGAACTAGGTAAATACAAAGAATTTTGTGTGTAAGGAAGTGAAGCATAAGGAGCTGTATTGTCTGATTACTTCCCTCTGGCTATTTTTTTTTTTTAACCTTAGAATTCGAGCCAAATTTTACATTAAGGTTGAGCTTTTGAAAATGAGTGGCCAGGTAAAGGGGAGAGAGCCAAATTAGATTCTACCTGAGGGAAAGATAAGGTCCTGGTCTCACATTATTAGGTACAAGAGAAGGGAGGCGAGAGGAGGGGAAGGTCAGGTTTGTAACTTCTTGCTGTTTGCAGAATTGTTAATAAAAACAACTTATTTGGGTTGTTTTTATGATAGCCCAGTATCAGCTGCTTTTCCAGTGAGCTTTTTGTTTGTTAGTGCCTTTCTGTTAATGTTTGTGGGGTTTTTTTCTTTTTTTATGCCAGTATAGCATTCAATATGTACTGGAATCTAAGCAATTTCTGGTCTGCAGACCTGTAAATCAATTGACAGAGTGAAACTATAGCATAGTATAACTTAGAAAAGATGTTTTGCTTGGACCTCTGTGATATTTCCTTGGACCTCTGTGTTCCAGATATAACATGGAACCTGAATTTCAGAAGATCCTGTTTCAATGGTTGCAGAGAGTGAATGGGCTAGATGGATATGATTTCCTTTCGTCCATCTGGAGGGCTGGATGATGGCAGGGGACCTCTTTTCTAGATGAGAAGACCTTCAAATTGCTTTATATACTACTATTAAGTGCTTTTGATTTAATGTTTGTATACATCTTAATAATTTTTCTTTTTAGTAAAAGACAAGCATGTGCAAATAATTATGAAATATGAAACACTGGAATATCTGAGTAGGAGTTGTTGAATCATCACGCTGTCCACATTAGCTATGCCTCAAATTAACTCTCTACCTCAATAGAAGTCAAAATAGGACTGCTTTGTGGTGCTAATCTAAATTTTGTTATGAATGTGGTGTAGGGATGTGAAGAAGATGTAGTAAGCTAACGTCTAGTTTTGTTGACCTTGAGGTAACCTTATTTAATGCTGTCTTTCAGTAAAAGCAGTTCAAGAAATCACATCTTCTTCTAGTCTCTGTATGGGACTTTGGTGTCAATTCACTTGTGCTAATTAGAAGGTTGTTCTGACTGTTAGGAAGATATATTCTAAGTATGAGTGACCTCAGTCATCTTGTTTGAGGCAGCCACATAAGCAGCTATATCTCTATCAAAGACAGCTCCTTACCTCACTAGTGTGAAGAAAATTGATGGCCAGGTGTGGAAATGCCTTAAATGGCTTTAATAGAAATATGTCCCTGCATCGGGCTTCAGAGGGTGCTGCCTCTCTGCAGAGCGTGATCCGTTTGACTGTCTGGTTTTAAATAGGTTGACAGTAGCTCAGAAGTCTTGAGGCTTAATAATTGCACATTTTGATACCAACTTTTTCAAAAGAAGCGCTTCTGCATTAAAATACATATAGCCAATAGTACGGTAAACAATAACAGGAATTTTACTTTATACTTAAATTTATGATTATTTGAACAGTTCTAACAAAATATTTTTGTAGGAAATTTAAACATACTGAAATTTGTGTTTGTCCATGGTATGGTAAATAATCTCAGTCAAATGATAGTTGACAAAATGTGTGGTAAACTCACTTTAGGTAGTTTATATATATCGTTAGTACACTAACAGCATGAGCATTTAGTTAGGTGTTAAATACGTAGATTTGTCCTCAAATGTAGAGGACAGTGTTATTGCAGTATGAAGGTTTGAACATAGAGATGAATATAAAATGAGGTGCCTTTGTAGCAGACCCTAATATTGTTTTAAGGTTTAAACAGTAGAATACATAGACCAATTAATGGCTGAAGATGAAAAAAGTAATTTTATCTTTAGTTAAATTTACCAAAGCTTTTTTAACAACACTTCTTTTCAACTTAATGCATGGTTTATTGCTAAATATATTAGTTCTTGTCTTCAGAATATGCAACCTCATTGGCTAATAGTTTATTTAGCATGGATCTTGACTGGGACTCAGTGCTGCTTAAGGCAGATGCTGCTAGAGACAAGTAAAACAAAATCAGCTGGAGTTGCTGCATTTCTCTTGTCGCAGCCTGAGAGGGACAGACAGACAGACAGACGTGCACACACAGGCTAGCAGACCTGAGGAACAACAAGTACCGGCTGTGGGCAAAGTACGGCATCAGAGTCCAGCATCTCAGCAACCTGCTGCAGTCTTCCGAAGGGCCCGTGCGACGGACGGGCTGCTGGGACAAGTCCGTAAGGAGCTGTTACAGATGCACGTGGATTCCGAGAGGCAGGCTGCCAGAGGGAGAGCACATTACCAAAGGAACTATTTATGTACATCTGCATTTCTGAAAGTATTGCTTCTGGATACAGGGCAAGGTGGAATTTATTGTTTTGTGGGGGTTTTTTTAAGCATGGCAGCTATTATTTTATAAGAATAAAAATGCAATAAAATATAACAACTGTTCTTTTGAGTGAGTCTTTCCTGGAGGATTAGCATGTGTAAGTTACATACTGCTCTGCCATTGTTGGTGAATCTAACCCATTTTCTATTTGGAAACAAAAGTTCTTGCTAAGTAAAATATGTGGAGATCTTCTTTTCTGCCAAAGGGTTATTTTTGCCAAAGGGTTATCCTGTCAGCTAGCAGACCTGTAAATTCTTATACAGCCTGTGAGTTTTCAGTCGAATAACTACTGACTAATCAAGGTGATAGGCTTATCAGAGCTTGCATTTGTCAATCATAAAACACCAGCAGACTGTTGTGTTTTGCAGAGTGTCTGCTCAATCCTGCCACTTGTAAATGTGTAGCCTTGCAGTGTGTTTTTAGGGTTTGTGTTTTTTTCCAAAGAGATACGGCATAAAGCCGTTATTTACAGCTGGATTTTACTACCTTAATGCACACCAAATACTGTTTTCTCCAAACTTTCATAGTGATTGAAAGATAAGATAGTACTGGGAATGAATATCAATTGCAGAGTATGGCATAAAAAGACTACTATTTGAGAAGTAAAGCAGAGACTTTGTATTCTGTTGCTGATACATTTTTAAAAAACTTGCTTACAGAAGCCAGGCATTCATCATTTCAGTAAGGTGCAAATGTTGAGCATATACTGTGTTCTTTAAGTCACATTCATAGTATTACTCCTGTGCATCTGATGATTGCATTTTGCTGATTTTTTTTTTTTATGTTTGCTGGCATTTTTTTCATTGTCCAGATGTTTTGTTTTGAACTTCTAACGTCATTTGTTTTTCTTTAAGGTGTGACTGTACAGAAAAATTACAGAGTAAATTTGACTTCTTGCGGTCACAATTGAATGACATTTCATCCTTTAAGAATATCTACAGATATGCCTTTGATTTTGCAAGGGTAAGACTACTGGAATGTTAGAGAAGTTCTTATTTTAATTATTCAGCGAACTTGTACTTGAACAGTTTTTGTGCTTTCTTTATTCAACCTTAGGATAAAGACCAACGAAGTCTCGATATTGATACTGCAAAATCCATGTTAGCTCTTCTTCTTGGAAGAACTTGGCCACTGTTTTCAGTATTTTATCAATACCTGGAGGTACAAGTTTCCTTGACTTTCTGAATGATGGCATAGTAGGTGGGCTGTTCTGTGAAAAGATTTCAGGGTTTGTGTTGTTTTGCTCAAGAATGTATCCATATTGCTCCTCTTCCCTTGCTTGATGTGCTTTTGAAACAGTGATGTTCTTGTATGCGTCACAGATCCTTTTCTCCCTCCCTGTGCCCCACCCCCCCTTCTCTTATCAAAGGCAACTAAAATTCCATCTTGATTAGACTATAAAGGTAAGTTTAAATAATAGCACCCAAGTAGTCTCTTCAGCTGCATCTGTGCTGAATTTCGAGTTTGCTTTGTGTAGATGCAGTGTATAGGTACCTTGAGCTTTGGCTGTCTCTGGAAAATTTTGGTCAGCTCAGCTGCAAGTGACTTAGTAATGTGGACATGTGTAGGCTGTGGAGCATGCTAGGCTTGAGAGTATTCCCTGGCTTCAAATAAGTACTAACATTGCAAAGTAGGTGTCCTTATGATCATACTGTATTGTAGCCTGGAGAGAAGATTTTTTGTAATCGTTCATTCTGGAGATGTATCTGAGCTAGGTTTGCCCCGCTTCAGGGCAAGATGAAAATTTACTAGTTTTTGAAGCTTAAAAGTGGAGACTTCCTGATCCCCTGGTATTTTGATTTTGCTTTCAAAACTGTTTTATGTGGTTTCAGAACTATGAAATATGTACATGTGTAGTATTTTTAAAAATGGAAAATGAAGGAAATAGTAGCTGTTGTTACTGATTAAATTGTTTGTTAGGAACTGAAGATAAAATGAGAGAAATGAGATCAGAATCACAGAATCGATTTGGTTGGAAGAGACCTGGGATCATCGAGTCCAACCTTTGCCCTAACACCCCCATGTCAACTAGACCATGGCACTAAGTGCCACCTCCAGTCTTTGAAACCCGTCCAGGGATGGGGACTCCACTGCCTCCCTGGGCAGCCCATGCCAATGCCTAACAACCCTTTCTGTGAAGAAATGCCTCCTCATTGCTAGCCTGAACTTCCCCTGACTCGGTTTCAGATTATGCCCTCTTATCCTGTCACTGGTTGCCTGGGAGAAGAGACCGACCCCCACCTCACTACAACCTCCTTTCAGGTCATTGTAAGGAGCAATCAGGTCTCCCCTCAGCCTCCTCTTCTCCAGGCTAAACACCCCCAGCTCCCTCAGCTGCTCCTCATAAGACTTATTCTCCAGACCCTTCACCAGATGCATCGTTTCCAAATGTCACTTGACATTTTAATGTTCTGAAATTCTTTTTCCTAGCAATCGAAGTATAGAGTTATGAACAAGGATCAGTGGTACAATGTGCTAGAGTTCAGCAGAACTGTCCATGCAGATCTTAGCAACTATGATGAAGATGGTGCATGTAAGTATTCATAACATTTTGCTTATTCAACGATCATTTCAGTATTTTGAATTTGCATAAAACAAATTTCTGTAACAGAAACAATACTGTAAAGTATAAAATATTTCTTTTCCAACAATGCATAAAAAAAGTGTCCTGATAACCATCCATCTTCAAACTGCAGATACTAATTTTAGTATTATGTCAGGGGTGTGATGGTGTACGTGAGCCAACTTATATTCAGTTGAGGATCTAGTGAAGCTGCTTGCTATGTGAAACTATAGGCTTGCAAATAGAATGATAAATAGCAAACTCTCATTTTGTACTAATACATAATAAACTCTAGTTTAACTATAAAGTAGCCTAGCTGCTGGTAGTTGGGGCTGAACTCTATACCTGGCTGACAGCCAGTCATGCTAGGTCTGAATTGCAGTTGGCATCCTATTTTCGTCCATGTTCTAATTATGTGCAATTCTGAAGGCTCTAGGAAGAAGGAATTGGTTGTGCCAATTTACAATATAATCTTATTTTTATGTTTTCCGTTCAATTCAGTGCACCTATGGATGTCAGGAACACTTTTTTCCATAGTTCTGTGTTATTTGTGCACTTTTTGCCACACTTGGACTGAAATGATTGTAGTCATCTTTGAGTCTTAATAAGTATTTGACCATAGGGTTGACATGGATGTTACCTAGACCAATAGTTTTAACCTTCATACTCTTCAGAGAAGAGGTTTAAAAGACATTGGCAAATATAACTCCAAGTTTCATCCATTTGCAGGGCCTGTACTTCTGGATGAATTTGTTGAATGGCAAAAAGTTCGTCAAGCGTCATAGCAAGAATTCAAAAGAAAATGCAAAAGTTTTTTTGGTGCCCGCCTGTACACAAAGTAATGAGGAAAAAAAAAGGATTGCATTTTCATTCTTAAGAAAGACTTTACAGTAATTTTTTTTTCCTTTTTTAAGGAAATTTTCTTGTTACACGCGATATGGGCATTGAACCACACCTCTTCTGAGACTGAAAGTTGAAGTTCTTGTTTTGAGTCTTATGTTTATAGTGTTTATTTCAGAACAATAAAGATTCAGATTTGTGACAAAGGCCTAAAAGTGAAGAATGTCCCTTGAATGTGAGTGTGGTGTCTATTTTTAAAACCAAATGTTTAAGATTATCTTCCTCAGAAGTGCCCTTTGCTATGAATTTTTGAAGACCTTAAAAATGCTTAACTGGCACTGTTGCTTGCTGATAGTATGATTGTCTTGTGTAACAAACATTAGAAAGAACGACTGATTTTTGGAGCCCTGGGTGGGAGTGTGCGAATTTGCATATTAAGTATTGGTCATGGGTTGTGCCACAGTTTTCAGCTCCTTGTGGAGATAAAGGCCTTAAACTCTTTTTTCTTTTTTGTTCAGTACCCACCTAGAGGCATGGCATTTAATGACACGCCCTTTTAAAGCAGAAAGGTGTAGAGCATATGGCTCTATATGCAGAATGGCTGAAAATTAGATGCCTATACTTCAGAGGTGAACACAGATACTCTTTGGTACAGTAAGGCAGCTTCAAATTTTTACTAAAATTTAGACTTTGGATTGCTTTGTAGAAAAAGTGCAATTTATATTTTAAAAGGGAAAGCTGGAAAGACTCAGTTTCAAGCTTTGCTTCTTACATGTTTTAAACTGGAAGCATTCAGAACATGAAATTTTTTTATCTCCCTGGATGCTTTTCATAATGTAACTCAAGAAGAGACTATGAGATCACCTACCTTTGACCTGTGTATAACAGGCTATTAATTTTTACCCTGTTACTCCATGTATTGAGTCCAATAACTACTGCGATTGCCCTTTTAGGTGCTCAGTGTTCATGGCAGCCTTTAAATAGAGTAGAAGTTTGTCACTCTACCTTCCTGCCGAGGAGGTCCAGTGCCGCCTTCGAGAAGGAAAGGGATTTTAATGAGTAAATCTGAGAAATGAAAACAGAATGAGAGAATGAAGCATTTGTAACTTCTACTTTATTATTTAACTATATTATGTAGACTGTGATAATGCCATGAGACTCAGTCAGTGATCAAGGCCTCATTGTGCCAAATATTTCAACAGCTTGAAATAATAGACAATGTAAACTAGGCATGACTTGAAGATCTTTGCCTCAGGGAAATTACTTCTGTTTTGCACATCCCTTATTCAGACTAACAAGCATGAGTTTTCCTATCCTTAAGGAAAGCTTTATTCCTAAGATGAATTTTTTTCTTTTTCTTTTTTTTTTTTTTTTTTTTTTTAACAAAGAGTCGGGAGTGGGGAGAAAAGGTGTGTGGAGAAATAATAAGTGGGACAAACTAGTAGTGTGTGCCTGTGCTCTTGTACTGCTAGGGAGGACCAGTCTTGCAACTTACTCTCCAGACCTGCTTGCTGTGGGCTGCAGGAGGCAATGCAGTGGTGGTCACTGGGCTGTTCTGCACCTGATAGTGCAGTTGAACCTTAGAAGCTTGGTTCTGCCCAAGTGAAAAAAAGCACTGAGGGGAAAAAAAGAAACCAAACAACTGTTGAGATACTTGGAAGATCTCTGCTTGTACAGTGGCTAGTGTCTGTGTGCATGCAAACACATGCACTACTGCTGTTCTAAATATTTTTCCACCTTTTTTTAAGGGAAGTACTTAATTTTAGATCTCATGTAGGCTACAGCAGTTCTCTTCAGGATGTTACAAGTTGTCCATTTGCATTGCTGATAATTCTGACTTCACTCATAATAGAGTGCCTTTCATTTGGAAATTGCCCTACCCCATAGAAAGTTAGTGCCAGAATGAGATTAACTTCAAGAGTCCCAAGATCTACTCGTAAAGTCCTAAGATGCACAGATAAACATGCACCAATTAACTTATGTCAAGGGAAGTACTGCTGTATACTAAGTCTCTGCAGGGGCACTGATTCTGAAATGACTTTCTCAAATTCACTATAATGACTCTCCTTGCTTAGTATGTTTAGTCCTCATTGTAACTGGGAAATTCTCTTTCCAGAAGTTTTGAAATACCAGTTAGAAGATGAATATTTTGTAGTGTGATTAAAAAAAAAAAATCATCTTTTTTAGGTAACTGCGAACTGTTGTGAATTCAATTTAAACCAGTTGGTCCTAGAGGATGGTATTAGAGTATAACAGTAGGAGTGATGCATCTACCAATCCAAGGTAGTCAAGTACTTACCGTTAAGGTGTAAGACACTATGTGATGTATCATTTGTATCTCTGTTAAGGTTTTATCAGTATTCCTATAATAAATCCATGTTTCAGGGATTTATAACTTGGTTGTGTGTGTGATTGAAAATCATCAGTTACTGTAAGACTTTGACTGGGAATGAATGTATTTAAACTACTTAAAATCAATATAGTTTTTCAAATTTGAATAAAGTAGGATTTTAAGTTATGTTTTTGTGCTCAAAACTGCAATCAAATTTATTGTTTAAATGTGAACTAATGGCTTGTACAGTTTCATTGTGAGCTGATCACTTTTATTAAGCTGTCTTTTATTAAATCACCTTACAGCTTACTGTGGATAAGTACCAAAAGCTGTTTGTTTATTTTATTTTTTTTAATTTTGTGCATGTCATGTCCACAAGCCAAAACTGAGTTCAGCTAAATGCTTTCTTTAGTCTTTGAACTTTAATTTTGCTTTGCTCGGGTCATTTCAGTCTGTTGAATGAAAAAAACAAAAGCGACACCTTATTTTTCAGTGTTCTAAGATGAAAGTTCACAGGAGAAATATGCTGCCACAGTTATGACAAAAAATAAAATTGAAGGTGAAGTGTCTTCCAAAGCTGAATCATAGTGGTGTCTATCTTGATGTTATAAACTTCACATTAATCTCACTTTCATTTCTTGATATCAGTTCTTCCTAACATAACTAACATTTTCTAGTTTTCTTATACAAATAACAGTTTTGGTTTTTAAATCTGAAAATGCCCACCTGTTCATGGAAAAAGCCATACCAGTAGATTGGAATGTAATATTTCTCCTATGTAAAAATGTGATCTTGAATTAAACAGTCATTTATGTTTACTTATGTCTTTAATGTATACGTAGTTTTGATCCAATTTATCTTTACTGTTTAAATGTCTAATTCTTCACTAACGGCTGTAATTTCACATTTCTATATAGCAGAATTTGAATTTTGCATTTGAGATGACTATGGATACAAGCTTGGTACCAATCACAGGTGGCCCAAAAGGTGGCACTGTGGTCTTGACAATTTCCATTGTTAAGGTTTTTTCATCTCTCCCAAAAGCTTTGAGCTGATATATTGATATTGACTGCACAAAAATTGCAAAAGGGATCATCAAGTTTAATGTTTCTGATGTTTTGTTCATTTTTTTTAAGCTAGTGAACAGTTCTTTCAGTGTGATATGTACAAACTTGTACAGGTTTAGCTTTGTTAAGTATGATAAATAAAATGGTACGTAATAGGGCAGAAAACGCATTTTTTTTGTCATGCTGCCTCTTTTAGTTTTCTCTTTTGTGTATGTATAACTGTTCTTAAAATCACTGAGAGACTTAATTCCAGCAAGAGGGACAAGTAATTTCTAACTTAACCTTACTGAATAATTTCTTTGTTCCTGTGTGCACCTATAGAAAATGGAACTTGATCTCAATTGGGAGCAACAGCAATCAGCATTCTTGATTATATCCCTTGTTTTTAGGTGCTGATAGAACATAATGGTCCTAGTAATTAACTGTCATGAATTATTCATTGGGTGAACACTGTTCCAACAACCTGTTGCAATACATGTGAATGAAAAGAGAATGAGTTTTTCTCTTTCCCACTGCCTCCCTTCCCACCACCTAGCACATCTCTTGGATTTTTAGGAAAGGACTGGGTATTTTCTGGTGTTCTCTTCCGTAGGGTCTTTCAGAGCCCATTACAGAAAGGATCGAGGCCAGCATCCCATCATATGTTTCAGTTAGTAATGACACTATCTTCCTTGCAGATACAGCTTGTTCCACTCTTGACACTTTCTAGTTGTTGAGGTCCGATGCCGTACCTGGCTCGGGACAGCCTTATCGCCCAAAGGTCATCAGTCCCGCTCAGACCTAAAGCAATGCCTGCTTGTCGTCTCCACAGTTCCACTTTGTCTTCTTTGGATAATGAAGTTCCCGGTGCCTTCCTGAGTCAGTAGGATGTTTAGAGGTGTGCACACCAGGCATCTCATACCTGTATCTACAAGCGATAGGAACAGTTTTGCTACTTCTCTTTACCCTTGTCTTCTGTATAACCGCTCTCTATTTATTTCTATTTCTGTGGGAAAGGACACTGTAGTGTTAGGTAGGTATATTCAAGACTGAATGCGTACTGCAAGGTGATGTTGCCTAGTGTTACCTTACTTTTTATTTTTAAACCACTGCCAGGCTTGTCACCAAAATGAAATTAGTTTCTCCGATTTATATATCACTTCATCCAGACTCTAATCTTGCTCCTGGTTTTGTCTTGGATAATCAGAGTACGGTATTCCCTATATATTGGTATCTCCTTAGCTTTTTTTCCCCCTAAATAGTATCTGACCATAATAACAGTGACAGAAGATGTAAGTTACTGAATTTGGCTGTTTGATAGGCCTTAGAGTGGACAGATCTTTAGCTTAATGAGCCAAGTACTATTTCTTAATCCCAGATTGGTTCCAACATATTTCTATTGAATGACCTGCTACTTTTTAAGTTATTAAATGTTATGGTTGTTTCCTGTTCCTCTAGAAACTATGCCGATTGGTAAAGATGCTTTAAACACAAAATTCTTCAGCTTCTTAAATTAAACTTCTTCCCTAATTTTGACAATTTAAGGAAAAAAAATCACTCCAAATTTCAGGGGTTTATGTTCATGTATGTATTTTTATCAGCTTAATAGTGAATTAGTGCTGATTATAAAATAATTTGAAGGGGTTTTTGGCTGATTTAAATTCTAGCTAGTATACAACTTGGTTTTTTCCTTATTGTTTTCAGAGTTACTTAATTTATTTTCACTGTTCATTTTATGATAATGAATTAAAGGGCTAGAACATAGTATTGCCAGCTAGTTTAATTTTTTTCTGATAATAGCACTGAGGTGATTCTTTTTATTTTTTTTAATATTAGAATATTTCAGGAAGGTTTACTGTGCCTATTGTAGTAATTTAAATTGCAATCAAATGAAATGGTAGATGCTGCTTGTAGCCTGCTAACTCTTACAGGCTTAATGTGAAATTAGTTTTTGCATTCAGAATTAGTTAACTGTAAACCAGTGTCTCTAATGAAAGAGGAAATAATTATCCTATGGTGTAATGCCTCTCAATAATTAAAACTTAGAAAGAAATACAATAAACTTCAACAGCTAATATTATATCCTCAACTAGCTGTTCAACGTACTTTAGTTTGAACACAGAAAAAATGTTAATCGGAACACCCGAATGAATGATTTGGAACACATCTGAAATAAATCATTATCGGTCCCTGAGAAATGTAACCACTTTAATTTTTTGCAGGTTACAGCAGCAGTAGGAAGATGAACGTTAGTTATATAAAAAGTGGGTCCTCTGCGTACCTGACACTTGCTTCTGAGTTATGCTTTTGTGTAGTACTTTCAGGTATTGGTTCTACTTGCATAGATTTACAAAACAAAGAAGATGGTTTATTACCTCATGTATGTTTGATTCGTGCAAGGGCTGAGTAGTAATACCAAAGTAGTAAAAGCAAAGACCACTGCTGGATTTCCAAGGGCTGGGCATAGGTTGTGACACTGTGATTTGACCATGATGTGAAATGGAAATATTCATGGCAGGCAGGGGAAAGAATAGGAAATGTATCTGGAAATAAAATACAGTCATATCCTACCATTTTTCCCTTTATTTCCATGCTTATTTGTTTAAGCCAGGGGAATGTCCTGTGCCTATTTCAGACTTGTGGTCTGTATACATGCACACACATTTTTGTATATAAAAATAAATATATAAATATTTCCCATCTGGTGTTCAACCTGGTGGAAACTGCACAGAAAGATTTTGAAGGTGAGAGGAGAAGTAGAAAGGAGTTTCAGTTCTTTTCAGCTTTCCTATAGCACATGTACATTTTGGGGGCTGTGGAAGTGACTGGTCACCTTTCTGTCCTATGCAAATCTCCCTCAATGGTGGTTTTTCTGCATTTGGATGGTCCTGTCCTAGGAGCCAGTTTACAGTTTTGATAGTGAAATGCTGTTCTCTTCCTGAATCTTCAGTGGGCCTATTCAGGACCCATTGACTTTAATTATATGGTTTGGGGGTTGTTTTGGTTTTGTTTTTTCCCCTGGTATGATGATTACTGCCTTACAGAATGAATACTCTACTGTGGAAAAATGTCCTCGTAGAATTGGAGATGCCAAACCTAACAATGTTCATGGGAAGACAATTATTACTGACACTTGAGTGAACCACCAGGACATCTATGTGCCAAGGCCTACCCTTTGGCAGTGTTTGTGAATTATTTTTTGGTTTTTATTGTTTATGGAACTGTGATTTTTAGGTCATGTATTAAATCACTTAAGAATATTGCTGTGCCTGTGCTGTACAACTGAGTATATGCTGTACTGAAGTTCATTATAACGTATAATTGTTAAATGAAATGCTTATGACTTTAATGATTTAGCATGTTATATGAAGAAGCTCCACAAACTATATTTTTGCAACATAGTGAGTATGATGCATAGCTCAGTGGAAAATCATTGATTTCTGAAGTCATGGGGAAGCATCTTAAGTGTCTGTAGTTATTTGTAAGTGGTGAATAAGCTTCAAAACACAGTTTTATTTGCTGTTTTATTTTTTGATGCTCATTTTAATTTCTTAAAGGATCACCATTCATCAGGGAACATGTTCATAGTCTTTGTTTAGCTAAGACAAAGAATATTCTTTTTCTATTAATTTGAAAGTTTGGGGGGCAGCTAGCATAAGGCTTCAGTTTCATTCTACTAGGTACTGTGGTGTTCATAAAACTTTTGTCCCTTACCTAATGACATTACTGTCCTACCAATAAATACTGTGCTTATGCTTTGCATAGTGCTTGTCTTTTAACTAGAACATTCCTGCAATCATAATATTAAATATTTTTCCATTTAAGTACATCATCTATAGTTGCTCAATATTCCTTAAAAATGTAATTAAACCAAGAACTTGTTTTCTAGTACTAATGTCACCAATACAAGAGAGAAAATCATGTCATTCCCATTTCTTACTTTGTTTATTCATTTGAATGTTTTAGCCTTCTTTACCTCAAAGAGTTGATTTGTGTTAGCATAGTTTGAGTTCACCAATGATGATTTCAATCAAGTTGTATGATTATTTTGGTTAAATTTTGCCCTTTGGAATTGAATAACGGGGGCCCAGTTCTCCAAACATGCTTAAGATTTCATCCTTAAAGAAATCAGGTTCCTAATGATGAACAAGACATTGATTTTAGGCCTTTCTAGGTTGGATTTTAAAATGGTTCATCCCTGAATTTTCTGCCATCCCTGGAATAGTGGCTGCCTTAACTACAACAGAAGCAGTAAATAGTCATTGCTAAGCTTCTGTTGCTTTGGAATATCAGGTGGAAGACAGAGAAAGCATTCATGTTTAGGTCGGATTGCACACCAGGTTTATGTGTACATCACTTGGGCAACAGTTTGAAATGGGTGTCAAGTGCTGTATTTCTTTTAAGAAAGTTCTTTTTGTTGCATTGCAGCGAGAAATAAAGATTGCAATGGTACATTACACAACATCTTCATAGACGTAGAAATGGTGGGACATAGTAAGACACAGAGAAATGGAAGGAAGTGTCAGTGCCTCAGATACTTAGCTTTTGGCTGGTATCGTGCATTATGCAAATGAAATTATCTGGTCTGAATCTTCAGGTTTTGGATGTTTCTTTATGCGGATGCCTAACATGCTACACAGAGGGGCTGTTTTTAAGAAGATTTGTCTATCCAAAAATGTTGGAACTTTTCCTTTGCAACCATGTAACCCCTTGATAATATTCTGGTGGCTGCTAGGAAGAGGAAACCATTTAATTGCTGGATATTTCCCAAATGTAAGAGTGTCCACGGGAGACACAGGAGTGGCAGACTCCTATTCCTCTCTTACCCATTTGTTAGAGATGTCATGCTGGACATCAGGAGCAGATGCGCTTTGGCTGTCCCCAGTCGTGTCTGACACCCCCCCCCCCCCAAGACAATCGGCTTCTGACAGATTTCATTTGGAGTAAGGAATTGGTAAGTGATGCTCCAAACAAAAGTTTCCTGAACATCTATGTGTTGTGAAAATGTGACACACCAATGCTTGGTAGCTAATTTGAAACAAAAACATTACAACGGCCATTTCAAATCTAAACAAAACAGGACTAGGTTTAACCAGCTTTAATAGATTTAATTTGTGGGCTGAAATTGCCTTTCTGCAGTTCAGAAAGCCCCAAGTTACTTTGGGTTTGCTGAGTTAGCTCTATGGGGTTTCAGCTGGAAATATTTCTGTGCAATATACAACACATTTTGTAAACAAGGAAGTGATAGTGGCTTTACATAACGATGTAATGCCAGTAAAATATGGTTGGGAATAGACAGAATTTCTGGACATAAAAACATACCTTTTGTTATCAGAGGATGGCTTACACCGTTGCTTTATTTAACATTGCTAATCTGGTTTTAGAAGGAGTTTTTACATCACTCCGTTGAATTTTGCAAGTGCTCATCAGGGTGAACGTGAAAAAGAGTTGCACAGGTGTGTCCTTTGAAATCAATGAGTCGATGCTTTATGTCCCACCAACGCACAGAAAGCAATCAACTGAAATTTTAGAGCAGGAGTATATAAATGGATGTAGAAATTCCCACGTAGCTCTGCTCTGCTTTTCCATTGCTGATGGTGAAGCTGGCAGTGTTACCAACACCAGCAGCAGCCCTGCGCTAGGAGTGCAGCAGCGGGAAGTTTGCCGCCAGCTTAGCACCGGCACTGTTCTACCCGCTCGCACGGGCTTGGCGGTGTGCACAGAGATGCAGACCATCAGAGCCAAACAACTGGAGATCTCTGAGCTGTGTCGTGGAAGATAATTTAAATTTGTCTGCACTATACCTCAATCACAGTGACTGCAGCCCAAAGATGCTGCAGTAGTTCTGGGAACAGCTCTCCGATGTATGTGGTTTCCATTTCATAAAGGATTTATGAATTGGTTCCTGTTAAAACATGATTAGATAACTTTATCTCACTATTTTCTTATTATTCCAAAGTTACTAAATAGTTGGGTTTGAATGTTTTTGAATGTTAATACAAATGCTAAGCACACCAATACTAGAAGATACTCAGTTTGAAGATCTCACTCTAAACAAACTAACTTATTAAACATAGGAGTCCAATAATTTTGAATGTTAATACAAATGCTAAGCACATCAATACCAGAAGATACTCAGTTTGAAGATCTCGCTCTAAACAAACTAACTTATTAAATATAGGAGTCCGATATATCTACAACATACTGTGAGGTAAGATGTGTTTCATCATCTAAATGCATACTTTTCTATTTGTATATGATAGAACTCTATATGCACAGAAGAAAATAAACAGGTTTGTGCTAAAGGCTACTGTATTTTGAACTTAGAGGAGCACCTACAAAATGCCTGTCAGTTAGTGATCTAAAAGCACTTTATTAATGAGTGAAACTTTGCTGTGCACAGTATTGTAGCTACAAAATTATTTTCCATTTAATAGACCGGCATGCCAGAGGTTACGAGGCAAGTCAGCGGCATACCAGGAGTCTGCACTGCTCACCTGCTTTGCTCACCTTTACAGTCTTGGCAAAGCTGCGCTGGGTTTTATGCCTGCAGGAAGGAGAAAATGGACTTTGATCCCATTGTGTGGGTGGAATTAGTGCTGCACATGTACCTACTATTCTGTAGCCCTCATCACCATTCAACGTGACCTTACCTAAGGATAGAGTAGCAATTTTGGCTAGGAATTTATGTTTATTGGCTTACCTTTTGAACAAGCAGAGGAGAGATTTACATCTTACATATTTGCCAGTACGTTTTGCCCCCAAATTGTACGTGCTTACTGTTGTTACTAAACATTCCTTACTGGTACGAACATTGCTGGTGTTTGCTGTTTATCACCAAATTATAGCAATATGTTAAAGAGCAAATTTACAATTTTATACAAACACATCTTTACACAAGTTTGTAGACAAGGGGTAGAAATGACACCCACAAACAGATCTGTGGTCCCTCTGTCCCTTCCTACCCTGCTTCCCTCCTCTGCAATTGGGTATGTTTCCAGTATATGAATAGAAAAATCCTGAAGAAAAATTTCAGAAGAATGAAATTAAGAGAAACTATGACTACAGGCAAGAGACTTTTATTTTAATTATCACTTTACTGCATAATTTGATTGGAAAATTATGTAGTTGGAAGCTAAGCTTCAGAAACAAAGTGCAATGAACTAAAGCTACAGTATTATGATGTGTAGTGTTGAAGATGTTGTAAACACCTTGGAGAAGTCATGCTTGTATAGTTAAAATTTAAATCATATTTTTCTTCCTAGTTTCAATGAAAGACAGCAGATCAATCGTCTTTCAAGGAAATATTTAAATTTGAGTGCTATCAAAGTAAAATGTTTCTGTTTCATCAGAATTACACCTTGGATCAAATCTTTCTCAATCTTTCTCTGCATAAAGAATCCAATGAAAAAAAGGTTGTACAAAACAAGAACAAAGTAATGGTTTCTCACCTAGGTAACATGATTAAATCTAACTGTGAAAATCTAACAATTCAAGCAAAGTTATCTGATACAAGAGACTGTGAACAGAGAGAGCATTAATCAGTATTCTGAAGAATATTGAAACAGTTGGTTTCTAGCTACAGCAAGTAAAAAAAAAAAAAAAAAAAAAAATCCAGCAAAAATTCTAAACTAAGATTCTACATTATAAATGTGTTAAAGTATTTCAGGCTTCCACCAGTGGCCTTGACTTTGAACAATCAATTAAAATTATTTTTAACAAATGACATGAGAGACATGTTAAGCTGAACCAAAATGGAAGGTTTTGTTTTGAAATATGGCTTTCCCGCTCTTTAAACTATGACTTCAAAAATTGTGCAAAGAATGTATTTATTTATTTTTAATCTGAGTGTATTACAAAAGATGTTAGTTAGGTTTAATGCAACTATGTTGCCTTCTACAACGGGCCTTTAGTATGTCTGCCATCAGTGCATCCCACTGTTGTGACCAAATTAGAAATAATCATCTCCCTACTCTCTCCTATTTTTGACTTCAAGGCGAATGTGCCATGTTTTAGAATACTAAAATATAACAGGTTATTTTCAGTTTTAACCCAGAGGGAGGATTTGGAAATTTAAACAGTGCAGCTTAGCAAGTTTTAGGTAAATCTAACCAGAAAAGTTGCAGTGAAGGCTCATCTGCTGATTAAAGAGTGTGCATTTAACAAACATCTTGCATACGCTGCAGTACAGCAGCACAATTTACCTGTTTGTGTTCTTTAAACTAAGACTAATTTCATTAACAATTAGATTCACACCTAAATTCTGATCCACAGAATCTCTTAATGGGATGAGAGCCCATCTGGGAATGCTGTCTTTAGGCTATATCATGGACATGCAGGTATACCTGAAATTACAGGTATAGGAAGACGCTTGGGGCAATATTCTTAAAGTCCGCTTCTAAGTATGTCAATGCAACAGATGCACAAAGCACAGCAAACTGTGCAATTAATATGGAAAAATGTAGAGGCTGAGAGAGGCTCTGCAGAGTGAGGTTACTATTGAGAAAAAAGCTTGGCATAAATGTTGGGCTGTACCTGTATAGAAATCCTTTAAAAGAAAAAAGGAAGACATACTACTTCACAGTATTTACAATCATGAGATTTTTTTTTGTCAGTATAGAGTCCTGTAGAACTCCATGTAATGAATGGAAGCAGATCTGCAGAGTGCAATACAGTTACTTTTGCCCCTGAATTGGGCCTTGAACTCTGTGTATCGAAGAAATGAAGCTCCTTTTTTCTACCTGTAGTCATTGGTGTGCAAGGTACGCTGGGGAGGTCCTGAGAACACAATTCTCTCAACAGACTGCCATCTGGAGCAAGATTAGGAGCCAGCATCTAGATCCACCCAAGCCTTCAGGCAAAACAGGTGCCAACTCTCTGAACTGCCATAGAACTCAGACGTGATCTAGGCATCTGCTTGCTCAGAAATGTCAAATGCAGCAGTTCTGAGGACACTCACCAGCAGGTATTTGGACACCTTGGGAAGCAGCAGAAGCCTGGGCCCCTAACGTAGGTAATCAGCATCCAGTTGTCGCAGTTGTGCGGCTCCCAGAGCCCCCCAAGGTGGGGGTCACCAAAAAAACTAGGATAATATTTAGTATGTAAGAGCATTCACAGATTATTGTGTTCTAAGGCTAGATGGGACCATTTTGATCACCCAGTCTGACCAATGATATGCTAGTCAGCCAGCTTCAATTAATTTCTTTATCCAACCCAAATAAATCCAGTGTTGAATTAAAGACTGAAAGATTCACAGGTAAATTGTAATGTCATCAACACATCATTTGGAGGTATCACTCACTGTCTCTATCTGTGTTGAACGTAGAAGTCGTACAGAGTAGGGAAGCGGAAAAAAAATTACCTACTGGGTTTGTTGTTGGCCGAGAGGTATTGCACATCGGTATCCAAAGTACGCCTGATTATACCTAATTGTTTGAGCCACACACAGAAGACAATCAGGAACAGAGATACCAATCTGCCTTGTGTCCAGTAGCCTAGTAAGCTTACATGGCTTTTAGGAAAACTGGACGTGAATCAGAGACACTGGATGAGTTCACCAGACTATTAGAAGCTCAAGCAGATGGGTCAGTGGCCGTTTCCCATGGGAGATGGCATCACTAGCTATCCTGCAACCAGACCTAGGCAGGGGATACAGGATCAGCTCTAGTGCAGAAGAAAGAGCTACTAAAACTACCTTGTTCAGCACTTGGAATTTCTTTGGAGATCTGACCCAGCCCATCTCAGTTTAATGTCATTCATGAAATAAATGCCCAAGGCCTGCAGAAATTCAGAAACTGTAATAAAAATGAAATTAACAGCTTAAAGGAACTGTCACGAGTAGGAGACGGAGAAGCTAGGCCATTGGGGAGAACGCCATGATGCTTTTAACAACAGTAAAAAGAGTGTGATCAAACCTATTTCCTTTTTCATTCATCATTTTTGTATTGTTTCTTGCAATTTTTTTCTGTTTTAGGACACATACAGACATAGAAAAACTTTTAAGAACATTTTTTTTTTCCTATGGTTTGTAAAAAAATAGAGTAAAACAAAAGCAGGAGAAATTACTTCATATGAAAAAATCACAGCTACACAGCCTGGTTCTGCTACTCAGAGTAGCCTATTTTGAGCTAGGCTGGGTTTCTTAACACTGCTGCAGAGTGAATGTTGCTCAAGTGTGAATTTTACTTACTATCAACGTAGGACAAAGTGTTAAACACTCCTATGGCTTCATCTGATATCTATAAAAAGAGCTGATTTCCAAGAAAATTCTGCCTTTACTTTGATTGCTTCTCCCTATATAATTTGAAAGATCTAAGGAGCATTTCACTTCTGAAGATTCCCAATTTAAAAAAAAAAAAAAAGTTTGTCCTCTAAAATAATAGTAGTTCCTTTATCTCATGCAGATTTTTCCTTCTAAAGTAACCTCATTATTCGAAAGGTCCGTCCTTTTCTGTTCAGAAGGTGAGTTTTTCCATTGTTAAAGGGACCACTACACACGGATCAGGTGGGTCAGCATCCCTGCGCAGACTGCTTGGGCCAGAGTTACTGGGCCAGCTATAGGGTAAAGGGAGACCAAGAAATTTTGTTCTTGAGGTCTACGGCATGTTCTGGAGGGAATTTTCACCCCTCTGTTTCTATATCCTTTTGCTCCTGTGGAAACCACCTTCATAACCTCATCTGAAGTGGACCTGATGCCAGAAAGGTGATAAAAGTTATTAATTGTTTATTAGATTTTGAGTAAGAAATGCAGTCCCTTTTGAAACTCATAACTCATTTGGAGATGCTGGCTGACAACTTATGTTTAATATTTTTCCCAGCCTTGATGTGTCACTGATGTACCGCATCCGTCTTTGTTTTGACTAAGCATTATGTAATGGTAGGTGGTGTTTATAGTGCATCAGCCCTGTGACAGGCAAGCCTAGAGAACTCGGAAGGCTGTGGTGAGTTGGGAAATTTTGAAAGGAGACTTCTACAGCAAATGCTGCAAGATGTGTATCGTTTAACAATGCTCTCTGTTAATTTTCTAATGTGTGTTCTTTATTACCCAATATGCGCATCTCCTGAAAGACAGACCATCTTTTCTACTGCTTGTTCTGTAACTGAGGCTTTGATTCAGGAGTCACAGGGTAACATCATGTGGCCCATGCAATTTAGAAAGAAACTGGAACCACGCTAGTCCCACCCTGTCTTAGAAAACGCTGTGTCTATGAATGCAGTAGTACGGCAGTTTTGACTTACTTGGGTGCTGCACAATTTTATTAAGAATTCTTGTGGTAGCTGCCAGCTTTTTCCCTTCAGGAGTGGGTGATGTCTATGTACAACTTGCTTACAATAGCGTTGTTTTAAGAAAGCCCAGTCACACAGGTCAAATTACTATCAAGTAACAAGGCTCTGATTTGTTATTCAGCGTTATCCCTTCCTGCATTATAAATATTTTTGTTTGATTGTTTGTTTTAAGAATGAGTGTAGCTGCAAGTCTAAACATATATAGAATTATTTTATATCCATTTGGTGGTTTTGTTTCAAAGTGAAACACTGATGTATCGCAATCTACACCACCAAAATTTCACCTTACCTGTTCTGCTCGGACCTATTTTTTCCACCAACCAAGTCTCTGCACCTCCTTCCTGTCCAACTTTTCTCTATTTTAATCAAGACTTTTAATCTTTTAATCAAGATTTACTTTGAGTCCTGCAGCTGAGACCCAGGTCAGTTCATCTATCCGTGGTGCCCATTTTCTTTGTTTAAACCTGGTGTGAAATTCTTCCACTGATCCCAAAGAATCCAGACTGCCATAGTGAGTACACTTGTACACTTTCAGACCTTTAACCATAAAAATAGCCATACCTTGTCTGTGCCACTGGGAAGCACTGAAGCTATACTGTCCTTTGCTAAATATTATCTGCCTGAAAACCATGAGCTTCCTGCTTGTTTATTTGCTTTTTTTTCCCCCCATGATTTCTTCGTTTGTGCATGTAATTTGCTTATGTGAGTGAGTCAAATAATACATTTTAAGGACAGAGGCAACCAAAATAACTACCTAGTTTTTAACCTCTGGATGACACTGACAATAGAGTTTTCCCTCATGATTATAGCTATGGATTCCAGCTACTCTTTTACCTAGTTCTCCAAGAGTAGTCTCTGATGCTAAATAGGTATTTTTTATACTGGAGGAGCGTTGAAGTGCTGCGAACGTTTTCAATAAATTCATTTTTCCACTGCAAAACCAATAAAGTTATTGTGAAATAAAATTATTCAGTGAAAGAAACCGAAGCAGCCTCCTTCCTCCCCAAGCTGAGGAGTCGCAGTGCCAAGTTTTGTTCCCCAGCAGCTGAACAAAGCTCGCGAGCAGCACTGCCGCCATGGCAAAACGCCGCCACTAGGGGGCTCCTTGGCTTCACCGATGAGAGCCGCGTGAGGCTCCCTGTGACGTAGTGACAGCCCAACTCCCTCGGCGTCTGACGAAGGCGAGTGACGCAGTGACAGCCCAACACCGGCCGTGCCCGGGGAGGGCGTCGATGGGACGAAGTGACCGTGCTCTCTTTTCTGTGCAAGCCGCTGCGTCATCCCCTGTTGGTTCAGCCTAAGCAGGAAATCAGCGTAGCAAAGCTCGGCCTAGCAAGACTACAAGTCTCTCTACTTCTGCCTACAGTTGTTGTGATATTTATTTCAGGACAAAATGAATGAAAACAGCTTTTGAAATAATGTTTATGTGTAGGAC
Organism: Cariama cristata; assembly: GCF_000690535.1. Taxonomy (NCBI): domain Eukaryota; kingdom Metazoa; phylum Chordata; class Aves; order Cariamiformes; family Cariamidae; genus Cariama; species Cariama cristata. The sequence continues at coordinate 2,273 of NW_009620533.1, read as the reverse complement.
AAGCATCACTACAACACTTAACTGAGTTACTGGATTAAATCTCATTTTGAAATGTGATCTAGACACATGGAATTCAGAACCATAGGAAACCATCTGATTCTGATAAACCTCATTAGATAAGCCAGCTTTATGGTTTCTTTGAGTTACTCAAGGGTATGGAGAAGGTGAATCTCTGTATAATTTTTGCTGCTTCAAAATGTATAGTCTTGACTGAAAGTCAACAGAAAGAAGTCGTCTGTGACCCAAAGTATTTAGAACAACAGGACACAGAAGTGGAGGTTTCTCAAAGCGTCTTGGTACCTAACTCCTTAGACACGTACAAATCTGTCCCTAACACACACCCCCCCCCAAAAAAATTTTCAAAAAAAAGGCTGAAAATGAGATTTAGAATGGAAGTCAATATCCATTTTTACCTATAACTGAATGATTAACATGTAAGAAGGAATAAAAATTATGCTTTCTTATCTGGAGACAAACAGTAGGATCTTGTCGCATTGAATTGGGATTTGCTTCATACTAGTACTTGGAAATGCTGACCAAAGAAAATGCAAAGAAAACAACAAAAGTTTATTACTCTTCCACTTTTTTTATGTGGAATATCAATGTGCACTAAGCTTTTATAATAAAACAAAGTTCCCATATCAGTGATTTTAAATATCTAACGTTAAGGTCCTATGATTCTTGTGGAACTCTACCATAGCTGCTAAAATAAAATAATAATTTAAAACAATTGGGAATTTGAACACTTTATATACTCACTCTATACTTAACATATGGTAGGCTAACTGTGGCACTGCACTATAGCGACTGAAATAAACCATAAAACCAGTTTGACGGGCCATTTAAACCACTCTTCTGTTCCTGTCCATATAGCCAAATCTTCCTGTTCACTTTCATCCTACATTTTTCTATATGGCATGGCTGTTGCAAGAACATCATCAAAATATAGTCAACAGTCATCTGCGTCCTTCAAAATTCTAGTACTTCTGCAAGCTTCCTAGCAGAGTAGGGATAACATTTCAGGATTTTACTGTTTTAGAAAACATCCTGTAATATAATGACTTGTGAACTGATTTAAGTGGTCAAACCATGCTGCACTAGACAGGATTTTAAGGGAAGTGGAATACAGTTCTTTCCCTTGCTGATGCTACTGCTCAGTTATGCAGCTTGTGATGAATATGCAACTGATCTCTAATGGAAATGAGAAACAGATAGGAAATCTGCATAGTTTTGTGCTTTAGGGACGTTTCTAAACAATACTCAAACTACCAGTTTATATCTGGATACAGGCTGGACGATGAGGGGACTGAGAACAGCCCTGAGGAGGAGGACTTGGGAGTGCTGTTGATGTGAAGTTCAACATGACCCAGCAATGTGCACTTGCAGCGCAGAAAGTCAACCGTACCCGGGCTGCATCCCAAGCAGCGTGACCAGCAGGTCGAGGGAGGGGATTCTGCCCCTCTGCCCCGCTCTGGTGAGACCCCCCTGCAGTCCTGCCTTCAGCTCTGGGGTCCTCAGCACAAGAAGGACTTGGATCTGTTGGAGAGAGTCCAGAGGAGGCCACGGAGATGATCCGAGGGCTGGAGCACCTCTGCTGTGAGGACAGGCTGAGAGAGTTGGGGTTGTTCAGCCTGGAGAAGAGAAGGCTCCGGGCAGACCTTAGAGCA
>NW_009620533.1:0-578 GCF_000690535.1 Cariama cristata | reverse complement strand
CCTTGGCTGCTGACTGCGAAGGCTTGAGTCATCCTGCGGTCAGAGCCTTAGTGAAACGGAGGCCTTGCCAAGACTTCTGCAAGGATCCCAAAAGAGGTAATTGGTGTGTAGCCGTGTGGAGCATGTTCCAGGGACTACAGGTCGTGAAAGGTTTGCAGGAAAGTGCTCAAGGCCAGGATGGATGGGGTTTGGAGCAACCTGGTCTGGTGGAAAGTGTCCCTGCCCATGGCAGGGGGGTTGGAACTGGATGGTCTTTAAGGTCACTTCCAACCAAACCTTTCTATGATTCTATGATAATAAAGAAAAGGCCTAGAGGTTTCCCCCAAAAGACTACACAAAGCAGAAGAACCAGCCAATGACTCATGAATCAGCCCGGCGAAAAAGGCTTGTCACTCGACTCTTCAGCCTTGTTAAACACAGTGGGATGGATAAACCCCACAACTCAGGCCCATGGGGAAAATGACCAACACAGAGAGCCTGCTGTCACCCCTGTCTGCGTGGGGACAGCCTCTTGACCTGTGGTCACCTCACAGCCCCTCACCGTTCTGTCCCACCCCTCTTGACCCGGGCCCCCTCCC